>NW_028270152.1:104142895-104304862 GCF_037043375.1 Chiloscyllium plagiosum
ATACCTTAAGCTGATCCAGTCCTATCTCTGAGCAGTTAGCATATATCACTCTGAACACTTTCTACTGATGTACTCAGTCAGACGCCTTTTAAATGCTGTAATTTTACCTGCATTCATCACTCCTCTGGCAGCTCATTCCAGACAGACATCAACCTCTGATTGAAAAAATTGTCCCTCAGGTTATGTTCAAATCTATTCACTCTCACCTTTAAACTAATGCCTTCTCGTTTTGAACTCCGCACACGGTGGGTGTGTGGGGAATAAAAGGCCCTAACCATTGACTCTATCTGAGCTCATCTGTAAGGTTTCCCCTCAGTCTCTGACACTCCAGGGAAAAATGCTCAGCATATTCAGCTTATCCCATTAACAAAAACTCTACAAACTTAGCATTAACTTTGGAGATATGTTCTGAAGCCTTTCAAGTATGGCTACACATTCACAGAGATGTGCTGAATGGAAACAGACTCTTCGGTACAATGTGGTCGTGCTGACCAGCTTATTCTATACACACATCAACATCTGCATACGGAATGTTGTCCCTTCGGTCCTCTTTAAGTCTTTCTCCTCTCATGTTAAAATTGTGCCCTTTATCTAAGATCAACCTAACCTACACACACCCCTCAACTTACTGCCGTCCACGTGCTTGTCCAGCAGTCGCTTAAATGTCCCTCATGTCTCTGACTCTATTACCACCGTGGTCCACGCACCCACCGCACTCTGCATACACTCAGGGATAGAATCCCTACAGCGTCCAATCTGGCCGTTCGTCTCACGAGACCACACCAATAATCTGTACAGAATCCCATCCAATCTCTGTAACCCGACATTTACCATTGCTAATCCAACTAAACTGCGAGTCTTTGGAATATGGGAGGAATTCAGAGCAACCAGAGGAAACCTAAGCAGACACGGGGGAATGCGCAAACTCTACACAAACTGAGATCTAACCCACATCCCTTTCTTATTTCCTGCACTGACCAAAAAAGGCAAACATGCCAAATGCCTCCTTCCGCACCTGATCTCTCTGAAACTCTACTTTCCAGGAACTATGAAGTTGTTCTGAGCTCTTCGGAGGGATTGAAAGAGATGGGGATAAAACAGGAACAGGATTGAGTTGTAAATCTATAAAATGCCTCTGGTCATATCTGTCTCTCCTACATCTATTCCTTTCTGTAGTTTTTTTGCAATCTGTGACTGAATAACTTCCCTGAAAGATATTTAAGTACCAGTTCAATTTTAAGTTGATAATCCAGTTTATTTTTAATCGCACCTCGCTAAGTGATCAGATGAATTTACCGATTCATCTGTTCCGGATGTGGGAAGGGATTTACCCACGCATCCATTGTGCAGATACACCAGCGAGGTCAAACTGAGAAGAAGCATTTACTCAGTCAACTCACCCGCTGATACAACAGCATGTTGGAAGTGATTCATTCTGTCATCCAAACTGTTAACACAGCAATGAAATGACACTGGGTGGATTCTGTTCACCTCCTCTCTTCTTGTAAAGAGATTGGCTGTTTGCAAACTCACCAGCAAATTCATAATGAAACAAAGGTGAAGGATTTTCCTTTTACTTGCACCAGGGAATGAACTTTGGACATTGGGCTATTTGTATTGATGTTATGAATTGCTGCTTTATTTAAGATGCCGATATTGTAGAGTAAATGTTGCTACAATTAAGTAGATGTATGCTGTGAGTTGGAAATGATCATAATGTCGCTATATGTCAACACATGCACACTGTCTAAAGACTGAGAGTGAAGTCTGAGGATGCTGGGGAGTCAGAGTCGAAAAATGTTGCACTCGAAAAGCATAGCAGGTCAGGCAGTATCTGAAGAGCAGGAGAGTTTTTTTTTTCCTGAAGAAGGACTGATGCCAGAAATATCTAACAAACTGTCCACCTGCATATTGTTAAAAATCACACACCACCAGATTATAATCCAACTGTGTATTTGGAAGTACAAGCTTCTGGAGCGCTGCTCCATCCTCAGGTAGCAAGTGAGGCAGGATCGTAGCGCACAGAATTTATAGGAAAACATCAAAGTGTCATACAACTGATGCGATGTATTGAACAATTCTAGATTGCTGTTAAGTCTTTAATCACTTCGAATGGAGTTGGAAGTTTCGATTAGTGAATATGTATATCCGAGAACTTGTTTAAAGTCACAGTCCTGAGATAACTTAACGTTGTATACTTTTAAAAAGTGCATTTCAGCTCAGACAATGCATTAACGGTGTGAGGTTAGATTATGTCTGTATGCCAACCTTGATTCAGACTGTCTCTATTTCCAAATTAGGGATTGATAAATTGTCACGTTGACTGAAAACCTATGATTTGTGTGCTTTTTGAACGCAATGGAATATACCTGCAAATGCAAATCTGCAAATGCAAATTCACCCCATAGAGTTATATGTGTGTGTTCCTGTGGGAGTGCATCTGTGTGTGCTTGAAGCATTGTGCGCGCGAGTGTGGCAGAGTATTTGCCTGCAAGAGGGTGTGAGAGTGGGTCTGTCTGTGTCTGAGAGAGAGCATGTGCATGAGAGAGAGACTGTGTGAGTATCATCATATATCAGATTATACATGTGTGTATTATTTGTAAATTGATTTTGCGGTTCTTCAGGACTGCTTAAACAGTAATGAGTCCCTTAGTAACAATCAGAGTTAGATTTTGATGTTGTTGTTGTCTATATCCAAAACATATCTTCTGAACCTGTTTCTGATGTTTGTAAACACCACAGGTTCGGTGACTTAGTTGGAAGAAAAATAATGCAAATGAGCTTTTCACTAAAGCTGCCTGACATCAGGTTTGTCTCATTCCGAGTGCCTGAGAGATAAGGTAATCATGTGTTCCCCTCATATGGCATCTGCGAGAAGCCATATCCAGTGTAAGGTATAGCCTTTATTGCGGCAAGTTTACTGACAAATGCTGTTGGGCCGTGTGTAAAGTAATTTGGCCAGGAAATGTGATTCTTGGCCAGTTAAGTTACAAGAAGAAAGTGAGGACTGCAGATGCTGGAGATCAGAGCTGAAAATGTGTTAGAACATAGAACATAGAACATAGAAGAATACAGCGCAGTACAGGCCCTTGGGCCCTCGATGTTGCGCCGATCCAAGCCCACCTAAACTACACTAACCCACTATCCTCCATATACCTATCCAATGCCCTCTTAAATGCCCATAAAGAGGGAGAGTCCACCACTGTTACTGGCAGGGCATTCCATGAACTAACGACTCGCTGAGTGAAGAACCTACCCCTAACATCAGTCCTATATCTACCCCCCCTTAATTTAAAGCTATGCCCCCTTGTAATACCCGACTCAATACGCGGGAAAAGGTTCATACTGTCGACCCTATCTAACCCCCTAATCATCTTGTACACCTCAATCAAGTCACCCCTAAACCTTCTTTTCTCTAGTGAAAACAGCCCCAAGTGCCTCAGTCTTTCCTCATACGATTTTCCTTCCATACCAGGCAACATCCTGGTAAACCTCCTCTGCACCCGTTCCAATGCCTCCACATCCTTCCTATAGTATGGCGACCAAAACTGCACACAATATTCCAGATGCGGCCGTACCAGAGTCTTATACAACTGCATCATGACCTCAGGACTCCGGAACTCAATTCCTCTACCAATAAAAGCCAGTACGCCATATGCCTTCCTCACCGCACTATTTACCTGGGTGGCAACTTTCAGAGATCTGTGTACATGGACACCAAGATCCCTCTGCTCATCCACACTACCAAGTATCCGACCATTAGCCCAGTACCCCATCTTTTTGTTATTCTTCCCAAAGTGAATCACCTCGCACTTAGCTACATTGAATTCCATCTGCCACCTTTCTGCCCAGCTCTGCAGCTTCTCTATATCCTGCTGTAACCTGCCACATGCTTCCTCACTGTCAACAACTCCTCCGACTTTCGTGTCATCCGCAAACTTGCTCACCCAACCTTCTAACCCCTCTTCCAGGTCATTTATAAAAATGACAAACAGCAATGGTCCCAAAACAGATCCTTGTGGAACACCGCTAGTGACGGCACTCCATGAAGAAACTTTGCCATCAACTACTACCCTCTGTCTTCTTCCATCCAGCCAATTCCTAATCCAAACCTCCAACTCACCCTCAATGCCATATCTCCTTATTTTCTGCAGTAGCCTACCATGGGGAACCTTATCAAACGCCTTCCTAAAATCCATATATACCACATCTACCGCTTTCCCCTCATCAACCTCCTTCGTCACCTTTTCAAAGAATTCAATAAGGTTTGTGAGGCACGACTTGCCCTTCACAAAACCATGCTGACTATCCTTGATCACATTATTCCTATCTAGATGTGCATAAATCCTATCCCTTACAATTCTCTCTAAGACTTTGCCCACAACAGAAGTGAGACTCACCGGCCTATAGTTACTAGGGCTATCCCTACTCCCCTTTTTGAACAAGGGAACCACATTTGCTATCCTCCAGTCTTCTGGGACTACTCCTGTAGACAAAGAGGACATAAAAATCAAGGCCAATGGCTCTGCAATCTCCTCCCTTGCTTCCCAGAGAATCCTAGGATAAATGCCATCAGGCCCAGGGGACTTATCCATTTTCACCTTTTCCAGGATTTCCAACACCTCTTCTCTACATACCTCAAAGCCATCCATTCTACTTATTTGTGCCTCAGTATTCTCATCGACAACAATGCCCTGTTCCTGAGTGAATACTGAAGAAAAGTATTCATTCAGTGTCTCCCCAATCTCTTCCGCCTCCACACGCAACTTCCCCCTACTATCCTTGACTGGACCTATTCCTACCCTAGTCATTCTTTTATTCCTAACATACCTATAGAAAGCCTTAGGGTTTTCCCTAATCCTATCTACTAAGGACCTTTCATGTCCCCTCCTTGCTGCTTTTAGCTCTCTCTTCAGGTCCTTCCTGGCTACCCTATAACTCTCAATCGCCCCAATTGAACCTTCACGTCTCATCTTGAGATAGGCCGCCCTCTTCCATTTAACAAGGGATTCCAATTCCTTATTAAACCACGGCTCCCTCGCACGACCCTTTCCTACCTGCCTGACAGGTACATAATTATCAAGGACACTCAATAGTTGCCCCTTGAACAAGTTCCACATATCATTTACACTCTTGCCTTGGAGTCTACTTTTCCAAGCCACACATCCTAAGTCATGCCTCACCGCATCATAATTTCCCTTACCCCAGCTATAATTCTTGCCCTGTAGTACACACTTATCCCTCTCCATCACGAGTGTAAAAATCACCGAATTATGGTCACTATCCCCAAAGTGCTCACCTACCTCTAATTCTAACACCTGGCCTGGTTCGTTACCCAGAACCAAATCCAGTATGGCCTCACCTCTTGTTGGCCTGTCTACATATTGTGTCAGGAAACTCTCCTGCACACATTGAACAAACACTGACCCATCTAACGAACTTGAGCTATAGCTTTCCCAATCAATATCAGGAAAGTTAAAGTCCCCCATAACAACCACCCTATTACTGTCACTCATCTCCTGAATCACCTTCCCAATCCTTTCTTCAATGATTCTAGGACTATTAGGAGGCCTGTAAAAGACTCCTAACAGGGTGACCTCACCTTTCCTATTCCTAACCTCAGCCCAAACTACCTCAGATGGCAAGTCCTCATCCATCGTCCTTTCCACCGCTGTAATACTATCTTTGACAAGCAATGCCACACCTCCCCCTCTTTTACCCCCACCTCTAAACCTACTAAAACATTTAAATCCCGGAACCTGCAACAGCCAATCCTGTCCCTGTTCTACCCATGTCTCCGTAATAGCCACAACATCGAAGTCCCAGGTACCAACCAACGCTGCAAGTTCACCTACCTTATTTCGTATACTTCTTGCATTGAAGTATACACACTTCAAGCCACTTCCCTGTTTACAGGCACCCTCCTTGGAAATTGATGCCATGTTCCTCACCTCCCTACACTCCAGGCCCTGCACCCTGAAGCTACAATCTGGGTTCCCATGCCCCTGCCGAGTTAGTTTAAACCCCCCCCAAGAGCACTAGCAAACCTCCCCCCAAGGATACTGGTTCCCCTCAGGTTCAGGTGTAGACCATCCTGTTTATAGAGGTCCCACCGTCCCCAGAAAGAACCCCAGTTATCCAAAAACTGGAACCCCTCCCTCCTGCACCATCCCTGAAGCCACGCATTTAATTGTTCTCTCTCCCTATTCCTCGAATCTCTATCACGTGGCACGGGTAACAAACCAGAGACAACAACTCTGTTTGTTCTAACTCCAAGCTTCCAACCTAGCTCCCTGAAAGCCTGTCTAACATCCTCAGCACTCCTCCTACCTATGTCGTTGGTGCCAATGTGGACCACGACTTCGGGTTGCTCCCCCTCCCCCTCCAGGACCCGGAAAACACGATCAGAGACATCACGTACCCTTGCACCTGGGAGGCAACATACCAAACGTGAGTCTCTCTCGTTCCCACAAAACCGCCTATCTGTGCCACGAACTATCGAGTCCCCAATTACTACTGCTCTGCTCTTCTTCACCCTTCCCTTCTGAGTAACGGGGACAGGCTCCGTGCCAGAGACCTGAGCCCCGTTACTTACCCCTGGTAAGTCATCCCCCCCACAAGTATCCAAAACGGTATACTTGTTCTTGAGGGGAATGGCCGCAGGAGGTCCCTGCACTGGCTGCTTCCTCCCAGTCCCCCTCACTGTAACCCATCTATCTGCCATCTTTGGAGTTACTACTTCCCTATAACTCTGATCTATGACCCCCTCTGCCTCCCGAATGATCCGAAGTTCATCCAACTCCAGCTCCAGTTCCCTAACACGGTCTTGGAGGAGCTGGAGATGGGTGCACTTCCTGCAAGTGTAATCGGCAGGGACGTCGATGGCATCCCTCACCTCATACATGTTGCAGGAGGAACATTGCACTGCCTTCACTGCCATCCCTCTAAAGCTAACTGTTTAAACAAAAACTGTGTCTAAATAATACAAACTGTGTTGCTGGAAAAGCGCAGCAGGTCAGGCAGCATCCAAGGATGTGTCGGGTTAGAGCCCTTCTTCAGGAATGGCTCCTGAAGAAGGGCTCATGCCCGAAACGTCGATTCTCCTGCTCCTTGGATGCTGCCTGTCCTGCTGCGCTTTTCCAGCAACACATTTTCAACAGTTAAATTACAAGGCAGTTTAACATGGTTGAGTAGCATTAATTCTAATGCTGTGAGTTTGCCGACGAAATCAGTTGAGTTGAGGATACAAATTAAGAACTGGGAGTATGATGACATTGCTTTCACTGAGACATATTTGAGAGAGAGGCATATTTGTAGGTTCAATTCTCGAGGATCCAGTGTCTTCATGTGAGACAGTGAAAGATCCAAAGTGGAGGAGACTGTCATAATGATGTTTCGGGAGTTTATTGCATCTTCAGAAACTCCTTCATGAATCCCGAATGAAATAGAAGAACAAGTAAGGAGGCAAACATAGAACATAGAGCAGTACAGCACAGTACAGGCCCTTCAGCCCACGATGTTGTGCCAACCATTGATCCTCATGTATGCACCCTCAAATTTCTGTGACCATATGCATGTCCAGCAGTCTCTTAAATGTCCCCAATGACCTTGCTTCCCCAACTGCTGCTGGCAACGCATTCCATGCTTTCAAAACTCTCTGTGTAAAGAACCCGTCTCTGACATCCCCTCGAACTTTCCTCCAACCAGCTTAAAACTATGGCCCCTCGTGTTAGCCATTTCTGCCCTGGGGAATATTTTCTGGCTATCGACTCTATCTATGCCCCTCAATATCTTGTATATCTCAATTAGGTCCCCCTCCTCCTCCATTTCTCCAATGAAAAAAGTCCGAGCTCAGTCAACCTCTCTTCATAAGATAAGCCCTCCAGTTCAGGCAGCATCCTGGTAAACCTCCTCTGAACCCTCTCCAAAGCATCCTTATCTTTCCTATAATAGGGCAATCAGAACTGGACGCAGTATTCCAAGTGCGGTCTAACCAAAGTTAGACCGCAACAAGATCTCACGACTCTTAAACACAATCTCCCTGTTAATGAAAGCCAAAACACCATATGCTTTCTTCACAACCCTGTCCACTTGGGTGGCCATTTTAAGGGATTGTTGTACCTGCACACCAAGATCCCTCTGTTCCTCCACACTGCCAACAATCCTACCCTTTCAGGAATGTTTAAGCAAAGTTTAAGGAGTTGTAAAAGTCGTAGGGTTGTGATAGTTGGGACTGTCAACTTCCACAACACTAATTGAATGCCATAATTTGAAAGGTTTCGAGAGTCATTTAAAATAGATTCAGTGCAGGTTTTGAAGTCTGCATGCAGAAGTCTCAAAAAGGAAGGGCATATGTGGTCCTGGGCTTACGTTTAGGTATCAGTGGAAGTATCAGTGGGGCAGGGCGTTTTGCAGATATTTATCAAAACTCTTTTTTGAAAGGTTTCAGGATTGTCATGGATAAGGACAAAGGTGGGCTTCAAATCAAAGTTCTAATTTGATTCATTTTAAGAATAACAGGTGGCGAATGAGTAATACCCATTAATGACGACAGCGATAAATTCTGTGGATCATGAGGAAGTAAGTAAGGTTATAACCAAATGCCTTCGCTCAGTGTTCACTCGGGATAGAGACAAAACAATGAGAAAGCATGTGAGAGAATGTAAAGAAATTAACATCGAAGTTTTTGAGTATACTAGCAGGTTAAAATGTAGATGGATCTCCACCAACAGGTGACATGTACATGGCAATGTTAAGATGATGATCTCTTCGGAGGAAATAGCAGGGGCGCATGCAAAACTTTTGAATTCGCTTTTGACTACAGGAAAGATATCAGAGGACTGAAGGAAAGTCAGTGAAACTTTTATTCAAGAAGGGAGCAAAACACAAACCAAGAAATTGCAGACCAGTTAGTCTCAACTTGGTGATGGTTGGACTGGAACCAATTGAGGGGCAGATTGAGACTACCTTGGAGAAGAGAGGAAGGGATGAATAAAGAACAGTGAGCATGCATTTTCTGCAAGGGGAGTTCACACAGGACAGACTTGAATCAGCATTTGGATGAGGTATCCAGGTGTGTCAGTGTTGGCAGTAATTTTGATGTTATCTCTTCGGATCCCAGTAAGGCTCTTAAAAATGTTCCGTATGGGGACTGACAGCAAAGTTAAGAATCCATCCCGTCGTAGTGACAACTGTTCGAAGTATCAGTGCAGGAGCATTTTGCAGAAAGTTATCAACACTATTTTGTGAAGATTCAGTATTGTTATGGAAATGAACAAGGATGGGCCCGCAGCCAAAGTTCTAATTTGGTTCATTTTAGTTAGACCACATATGATTTGGCAAGTGTGTGCATGAAGCAGAGTATGCAGGATTGCTCTCATTGTCGGTTGGCGTTGGGGAAAATAGTTAAGAGTTTCCAGATTGGAGGAAAATCAATGAGGTTCTGAACAGTAAGGTAACATTAGGAGTTGGGGAGGGATTCACCAAGAACCACTGGAGAGCGAAAACACTGAATCATACTCAATGCTTTGATTCTCTGTCCGCAGATAGGAATTGGAGAACTGAATCCAGAGAGAAGAGACGGAGGGAAGAAACTGGGAGTTTGAAAAGAAGTGGTGAGATTATGGATGCAGGTTTGCATGCTGAGCTGAGAGGTTCATTTCCAGACGTTACGTCACGCTACCAGGTAACACCTTCAGTGGGCCTCAGGCGAAGCAGTGTACATGATTTCTGCTTTCAACTCATATGTTTGGGTTTCTTTTGGTTGGTGATGTTATTTCCTGTGGTGATGTCATTTATTGTGGTGATGTTATTTCCTGTTCTTTTTCTCAAGAGGAAGTAGATGGAATCTAACTCGATGTGTTTGTTGATAGGGTTCCGGTTGGAATGCCATGCTTCCAGGAATTCTCGTGTGTATCACTGTTTGGCTTTTCCTAAGATGGATGTGATGTCCCCGTCGAAAAGGTGTCCTCCCTTATCTGTTTATAAGGCTACTAGTGAGAAAGTGTCCTGTTGTCTTGTGGCTAGTTGGTGGTCATATGTCCTGGTGGCGAACTTGCTGCCTGTTTATCCAATGTAATGTTTGTTCCAGTGCTTGCTCGGTATTTTTAAAATTACATTAGTTTTGCTTGTTGCCTGTACAGTGCCTTTCAAGTTCCTTAGCTGCTGATTTAGTGTGTTGGTGCGTTTGTGGGTTACCAAGGTGCCAACGGGTTCTGTTTTGATTAATTTCGACTTAAGTTTAAGGAAGAGAGAAATTATGTGAGAATTCTTTTTATTATGTTTGGGGAACAAGCAAAGAAAACTACAATTTATTAGTCAAATTGTCTCATGAATTTGTATTATCCTATATTAACAGCAGTGACTTGTTTCTTCTGTTGTAGGGTATTGAAGGCGTGGGTTTGCGGTTGAGCAATTCAAAGCGAACTTCATGTTCAGACCTGATAGTTACTTCATCTGTAATTATGTGAATAACATTGACCGTTTCATGTGGAAGGAAAGATGTGCATTTCGTCTGTGGATAAATATTTGGAATATCAGTGTGACTGGAAAAAGTACTGAGACACACCCAAGTATGTGTTAGCGCGGTGACTGTGGAAATACGTTTCTATGCTTTTAAAAGTCTGAAAATATAACACATTTCCCAAGAGCAATTGAAACATAGATTTGTTTTGTTTGAGGACAGGTTTTCAATTGATCATTCAACCTGAAAGACACAAGGAAAACCTCACCATGAAAATGGGATTGTTGTAAAGGAGTTACTGATCGATTATGGCTTGTAATTCATTGCTGTTGTCAAATTGGTTCCAGCGCTGTTGTGAAATGCTAGATTTGTGATGACTGCAATGTTCGTTTCAATTATCCATCGTAACTGGAAATCCATTTTTCAGATCCTGTTTACCATATCACAGTAGCGGAGGTGTAGGACGAATTAGAATGTTTGAAGATTGATATATCTCCTGGTCCTCACCAAACAGATCCAAAAAAAAACTGGAAAAGACTGGATAAAAATTTGAGGGGACTCTGGTCTTAGCCACAGATGATGTCCACGAAGACTGGGGGGTAATTAATGCTGTGACACTATTCAAGAAGGGCTGCAAAGAAAAAAACTGGGAACTATAGACCAGTAAGCCTAACATCGGTATTGGTAAGTTGCATGATAAGATTCTGCGAGTTAATATGTACATGCATTTGGAAAGGCAAGGTTTGAACAGGAGTAGCCAGCATGGTTTTGTGCGTGGGAGATCATGGCTGTCAAATTTGTTGGAAATCGTTGATGAACTGACCAGGAAGGTTGACGAAAGCAGGGCAGTAGACATGGTCTATATGGAGTTCAGTAACGCCTTTGATAAGATTCTACATTATAGGCTACTCTAATAGGTTAAATTGCATGGAATACCGGGAAAGTAGGCAAATTGGATGCATAATTGGCTTGATTGTAGAAAGCAGAGTGTATTGGGAAGGATGCTTGTCAGCTTGGAGGCCTGTGACTAGTGAAGTGCAGCAGAGGTCGGTACTGGGCCGATCGCTATCGACCTCAATAATTTGGATGCAAATGTACAAGGCATGATAAGAAATTTTGTGATTACACTAAAATAGGAGGTTGCATGGCTAGTCAGGAATGTTGTCAGAGACGCTAGCAGGATCTTGATCAACCGGGGAAGTTGGCCAAAAAAAAGGGAAAAGGAATCTAGTATAGATAATTGTAAGTTCTTGCATTTTGGAAAGTCAAATCAAAGTATGAGTTTCATCGGGAAAGGTACATCCTTAAGGAGTGTAGTGGAACCTTGCAGGTCAGACGCACACATGTTCAAAAGTGGAGTCACAAATAGACATGGCAGTGAACAAAGGTTTAGGCACATTGGCATTCATCATCAATTATGACTTTGGGAATATAGAAATTGGGATGTGATGTTGCAGATATACATGACGTGGGTGAGGCCGCACACAAAGTATTAGATATAAGTTTTGGTTACTTTGCTATTGAATAACGTTATTAAACTGGAAAGACTGCAGAAGACATTTACAAGGATGTTGTCAGGACTTACGATCTCAGAATAGAGAGAGGTTGAACAAGTGAGAACGACTTTTCTTTAGAGCAGAGGAGGGTGAGGGGGTATCTTTTGATGAAGTGTCGTAGATCACGAGAGGCATGGATAATGAGAATGCACTAAGTCTTTTTTCCCACTGGATCAAGGGACTAGAGGGTATCAGTTTAAGGTTCGATGAGAAAGAAGTAAAGCCAACCTGATGGACAAATGTTTTACACACAGGGTGGCAGGCACATGGAATGAGCTGCCAGTGAATGTATTTGAGGCGGGAATATTAGCAAAACTTAAAGGGCATTTGGAAAAATACATGCATAGGAAAGGTTCAGAAGCATATGGGCTTTGTGCAGATTGGATGGACATGTTGGTCAGTATGGACCAGTTTGCGCCATTGGGGCTCTATCTACTTTGGACTTTGACTCAAAATGCATTTGCTGTTTCTCCCAATATATATTTCTTACCCTGGGATATATTCCATCATGGCCAGAAGACTTGTGATCAACCATTATCATCGTGATAATGGTTGATTCCTGGTCCTCACTTCCCTTCGTCTCCTTCTCAGTTACTAGCATGTTATTCATATCTTTCACTGTGAAGACCGACTGCTGTATATTATTTTTCCTGAACACTGCTGGATAGGAAAAACTAGGCACAGACTTCTGTGAGGTCTTCTTTGAGTCTTTATTGACGAGACATGGCAGTTACCGGCATAGTGCACAGGCAAAAACTTCCAACGCGATATCAGGTAACTGCCCGCCTGGTGAATGGTTGGCTCCCATTCTGAAACGTTGTGGTTTGTGGCTTTGAACGGAGGCTGTCTATCAGTATTACCGTCATGATAATTGTACTTAAAAAGTCGACTCCCGTTCAGCACTTTGCGGTAAACTCTCTTCCCATGGTTCACTACTCCTGATGCACGGCTCTTGCATAAAACGTCGACTTTCCTGCACTTCGGATGATGCCTGACCTGCAGAGATTTTCCTCCAATATACTATTGACTCACTCAACTACCTGACAAGTGCTTCAATTTCAGTGGGGCTGTCAGTCAGGATTATCTCTATGGAGATGGTACCAGAACGACTTGTACAGTTAAGTGCTTCAAAATTATAGATGTCATGTGCCCTTTCATGCAATCGGTTCCCCTCTCGTAATGGAAACTGCTCGTCTGGCCCTCAGATTTGCTATAAATCGCTTCCCCCCATCCCACGATCCCACCAGACTCCATTGTTATTCCTTTGATTAATTCAATCAAACTTGTTCTTTTATTGCCGTTTTCTTTACATCCACTGACATCTTCACCAACACAAAATACCTGTTAAATACCTCGGCCATTTTCTCATATCGCATGACTAAATTCCACTTCTCATCCTCTAAAGGACTAACATTTAGTCACTTTTGCCACTCCTTTTCATTTTATATGTTAAAAAAAATCTTTTGGTGTCTTAAATTCTGAGCTTGTTTACTCCCGCAATCTATCTTTCTTTCTGCCTTTCATTGTGGTTTTCTGTTGATCTTGAAAGATTTTCCATTCTCTAAGTTTCTCGCTAGTCTTTGCCATTTTGTTCGCATTCTATTTCAAGTTGATAGCCTCCTTTACTTTCTCAGACACCCATGGCAGATTAACCCTTTTCCTATAGTCCTGCCTTTTCAGTGATAAATAATTTTGCTGAGCACGTTGAAAAATTGCTTTGACATGCTGCCACTGTTCGTCATCTGTCGCACCGTGGGTATTTGCTTCCAGTCTATATTAGCCAACTTCTCATCCTAATGTAATTTCCTTTGTTTAAGCACAGGATCTTGAAACTGGATTTAATGTTCTCGCTTTCCATCTATGTTGTAAATTCAACCTTACTTGTCCCAGCTCTTTTATCAGATCTTTCAGGCTGTTCCACCATTTAATATGATGAAGATTGCCACCTCCACTTCAACTGGTTTTTACCGCCTGCTCTCTCTCACCCTTCAACTCATTGCAAATTAATCACCTGTATCTGTTCATCAAATTTGCTCATAGAACATAGGACATAGAACTTTACAGCGTGGTACAGGCCCTTCGGCCGTCGACGTTGCGACGAACTGTGAAATTAATCTGATGCCCATCTTTCCTACACCATTCCATTATTATCCGCAGGCCAATTTAAATGCCCTTAAGGTCGGCGAGGCTACTACTCTTGTAGGCCGGCCGTTCCACGTCCCTACCACTCTCTGATTGATGAAACTACCTCTAACATCTGTCCTAAATCTATTACCCGCTTGTCCCCTCATGTTAGCATTTACTATTTGAGGAAAATATCTCTCCCTGTCCACCATATCTAACCCTCTGATTATCTTATACGTCTCAATTCAGTCACTTCTTAACCTTCTTCTCTTCAACGAATGCAGCCTCAGTTCCCTCAACCTTTCCGCATAAGACCTTCCTTCCATACCGGGCAACATCCCAGTAAATCTCCTTCGAACACTTTCCAAAGCTTCCACATATTTTCTAAAATGCAGACACCACAACACTTCAGGTGCGGCCTTACCAATGTCTTGTACAGCTGAAGCTTGACGTCGTGGCTCCTAAACTCAATCCCCCTACCAATAAAGGCCAGCACACCACATGGCTTTTTAGAAACCCTGTCGACACGGGAGTCAACGTTCAGAGATTTATGCACCAGGACACCGAGATCTATATGTTCGTCTGTACTGTCAAGAATTTGACCATTCACAAAGTACTTTGCATCCCTATTACTTCTTCTGAAGTGACCCAGGTCACATGTTTCCAAATTAAACGTTATTTTCCATCTCTCAGCCAAGCTCTGCATCTTTTCTATGACTGAAAAATGTGTTGCTGGAAAACCGCAGCAGGTCAGGCAGTATCCAAGGAGTAGGAGAATCGACGTTTCGGGCATAAGCCCTTCTTCAGGAAACGTCTGCTCGAAACGTCGATTCTGCTGCTCCTTGGATGCTGCCTGACCTTCTGCACTTTTCCAGCAACACATTTTTCAGCTCTTATCTCCAGCATGTGCAGCCCTCAGTTTCTCCTAGCTGATTTTATCTATGACCCTCTTTATCCCACAACATCCTTTGGCACTATCCGTAACGCTGCCTACGTTAGTGTCAGCCGAAACATTTACTAACCTATCCTTCTTAGCACACATCCAGCTCATTCCTAAAAATGTAAACAAAAGCAGTGGCACCAAAAGAGGTCCTTACGATGCACCACTGGTAACTGTGCTCCAGGATGAATATTTCCCATCAACCACTAACCTGTGTCTGCTTTCAGCTTTTCAACTTTTCATCTGAACCGATAAATCACCTTCAGTCCCGAAGCTCCGTATTTTGTGAAGTAGCCTATCGTGTAGAACCTTATCAAACCCTTGCTGAAGTCCACATATCATCACATCAACCACTTCACCTTCATCGACCTGTTTGTCGCCTTCTCGAAGAACTCTATAAGCTCAGTGAGGCACGACCTATCCTTTCCAAGATCGTATTGACTATCCCTAATCAAATTATTCCTTTCCAGATAATTATAAAAACGATCTTTTATAACCTTTTCCAAGACAGTACCCACAAACAAGTAATGCACACTGGCCGGTAATTAACAATGTTCTCCCTACTCCCTTCTTCAACAAGGACACAGCATTTGTTATCCTCTCGACGTCTGGCATTACTCCTGTCGACAATGATGACATAAAGATCAAAGCCAAACGCTCTGCAACCTCATCCCTGCCTCCTAGTGAATACGATGATAAATCCCGTCCGGCTCAGGGTATTATCTATAATCAGATCTGCCAAAATTGTTGAACTCCTCCCTGTCAACCTCAATCTCATCTCTTGTTGTAACCTTTGTATCTGTATTGTCACTAACATTGCCCTTTTCGAATGTGAATACCGACGAAAAATATTCATTAAGCACTTTCCCAATATCCTCAGATGCCAAACACAACTTCCCACGACGATCTTTCATTAGCCCTAATCTTACTCCCGTCATTCTTTTATTCCTAATATATCTATAGAAGGCCTTAACATTTCCCTTGATCCCATCCACCAACAAATTCGCATGTCCACCCCTGGCACTTCTTAGCACTCTCATTGTCCTTGCATTGAATAGTGAATTGCACAGATGAACAACACATTAAGACAAGTGCAGTCTTCCTCATGAGAATAACAGAGAATCCCAAGCGTGCAGAAACAGGCTATTCATCCAAAGAGTGCACAACAACCTCTGAAGGTCATCCCATTCAGACCCACCCATTGCCTGTATCCTTGCATTTTCTATATCTAATGACCTGACCTGCACAAGCATGGACACTGTGGACATAGTTAGCATTGACAATCCACCTAATCTGCTCATTCTTGGACTGTGGGAGGAAAGGGGAGCGCCACATGAATGCCACGCAGACACGGGTAGAATGTGTACACTCCACGCAGGCAGTCGTCCAAAGCTGGCACCAAAGCCGGGTCCCTGATGCTGTGAGGAAGCAGTGCTCACCACTGAGATAGCTCTGCTTAAAATATGCTAGCCATTATTTATCTCCAATCCCATTTGGCTGAACTTTATTCTTTATGTCAGAAATAGGGTCTTCAAGCGGATGTCTTTGGAAAATACAATAACAGCCCAAATGTCCTGTGTGTCTGAAGGGGTCCCCAACACCCAATATGCCCACACTTTTCATACATTTTCCAGAGACACAGGACACCAGTGGCTTCACTAAATCTTACAACCCCCACAATCCCTTGGCCAGAAACCACACTTGTGCCGGAAATCTGGCACTGTGCATGTCCAGAATGGGGATGGAGTTCGGTGTTTGTGTGAGGCGGAGCTGGGGCGGATTACACTCCACACTCTAATTGGCTGTAGGGGAAAGTCATCCACTACTTCCATTGTTCTGTCCCGGAGGCAAAGTGTCACCAGCACCTCGTGAGATCAAGTTCCATGCACAAATCATCATTTTCCTGTGATTTGACCAATGGAAAGTAAAGAAAGATCTGACATTATTTCTTTTGTTTCATTCTGATGTTACATTGCTAACTTGGAGCAAATTAAGGGCAGAGAATTGAAAGCAGAACTGGTACAGAGTCTAACCAGGACGGTAGGTGGAGGGATGTTTCTGTATATTAGTAACTCCATGAGAATGGCGATGGTGTACATTGTGGGGCAGCACAGTTAGAATGGTGGGACACAGTGAGTGGAGTGAAGCATTACAGGTTTGGGAAAAACAGTGAAATAGGTTATTCCAGACAAACTGGAATTGTCTGTTCTGAATTTCTAATCTTCACTTGTTCATTGTTACAGCATGCGAAATTTTGAAGACTGCAGACTGATATCTCAAAATTATATTTGGATTGTGAATAAATTAACCAGGATTTGAAGAATTATATAGATAGAGATTGGCTGGGTCAAAATGCGGAATCTCTTTCCCTCACCACATTGTAAGTCTACCTGTGTCAAATTGACAGCAAATGGTTCAAAACGGCAGCTCGTCATCATCTTCTCAAAAACATTTAGAGATGAGGAATAAATACTAGCTGAGACAGTAATGCCTATGTCCTGTCAATTACTTTTTTAAAAAATAAGTAGGTTTCTATCTCTACTTGCTCAAAGCTTATTTATGTCACAGCAGGATGATGACTGACGCTGAGTGCATCCTCCAGGAGGCCGAACCGTTTGATCACCCCTGCTCAAATCAACTCAGTAGCACAGAAATATCACTGGAACATAAGGCGTGAGGCCACATGAGGGGTAAGGTATAGTCCTTAGAGTTAAAGTCATCAAAGTGAGTTGGAACAAAGTGGGAGCAGGGTATTGAACTCGGTGGTTAGCCATTAGCACATTGAATGATGGTGGGTGTGGGAGTCCTGTAGATAAATGGTGCGGCAGGAAAAGGTTGGTGAACTGGGGATCAGTGAAAGCAGGTACAGTATATGACCTGTTTGATTGAAGGGAGTAATCAATCCGGTTGGTGGCAGGGAGCAGGGGCAATAAGGGATAGAGGCTGGGAAAGGATGGAAGGGATGTGGAGGGATGTTATTTCAAGTGTGCCCTCTGGTCTGTGGGGTGCCCAGGCATTGTTCCTTCAGTAGGAGTTGCGGTTTGGTTTGGAAATGGCGGAGAACAATGATAATCATGTCAAACACGGACTAATTGGAGGAATTGGAATGGGTGCCTAATGGGAGGTCCGATCTGTCCCAACGGTTCTGGCTGTGATGCTCAGTGACCCTGCTAAGTATATGTTCAGGGTCCCTGATGTAGAGAAGACCACATCGGGAGCACCTGATGTATTAAACTGTTTTGCAAGAGAGGCAGGTGAACCTCTGTCTAACTTGGAAGGTGCGTTCGTTGGAGGTGTGGGGCGTGGTGTACTGGCAGACTTAGTATTTTTTTTCTGGTTGCTGGGAAGGTTCCTGGGGCTTCGGTGCCAGCGTGGCATGAACCAAGGACTGTCAGAGGGAATTGTTCTTGTAGACATCAGAGGGGGTGAGGAGGGGAAGATGTTCTTGGTGGTGGGATCTATTTGGAGTTCGCGGAAGTGTTTGACAACAATGCATTGGATTCAGAGACTAATGAGATGGTAGGTGAAAACAAGTGGATCTCTGTGCTTGTTGGGTTGGGAAGGGGTTTAGCGGTTTGAACTGGGGAATGGAGTTGCTGCAGCTGAGGGCGGTGTGGATAATGGAATGAGGAAAAGCATTTTACTCTAAATAGGTGGACATCAAGGCTGCTGGCAACTGCTAACTTTCAACATCAGAGCAGATGCGACAGACGCAGAACAATTGCAAGAGTCCACCAGCTCAATAAATAGTTTTTAAGTTTCATATCGGATATCAAAAATCAGAAGTTCACAAAACTCAGCTCTTCTCACCTCCAGTAGGAGAATTTGTTTGCTGTTTGAATTTAGTTCCTTGGTTCCAGCAACATCCAGACCACGCCCAACACGCTGCTAACACCGCCATCACTCACATGGAGATTCCCTCTCGCAGCAGACTTCTCCAGACGAAAGCGACTTATGGATTTGACAGCTCTTCCGGTTCCTGATTTACACCTGTTTGTTTCGGACGTTTCATTCAGATTTCAGCAGCATGGTGGCTTTGCTAACAAATTTACTAAAGAAGAATGCAAACGTTTAGTGGACAGAACAATGCCAGGAGGCAAATGAGAACTTAAAAGCAGTATTAATCATTGCACCAGTTCAGGCTGCACCGATGTTTTTGAAAATACTCAAATTTGCAATTGATGCTCGCGATCTAAGAGTTCGAGTTCTGCTGCTATCGGAAGATGATGATGGAATTGTACGCCCAGTCGGCTACTTAGCAAAGGAATCCAGCACTACCAGGGAAAGTACTCTCGCATGAGAGAAAAGAAATATTGAGTTTGGTACAGGTGTTACAACATTTTCTGTGTCGGATAGGGACAAAAAACCTGCAGATGCTGGAATCGAAAGTCGACAAGCAGGAGGCTGGAATAACCCAGCAAGAAGGCAGAATGAAGAGGAATAGAAGTCAACGTTTCGGGTGTAACCTTTCTTCACGATTGAGGCAGTAGAGTGCAGATAATCGAAGGCAATGAGCGCGCTGACAATGTCTTGGGTTTGGGTATGATGTTTCATGGTGGGGTTCTGGGCAAAGGGGAGGTAAGGTGTGGTGTCAGACAGTTAGCGCTCCACCTCTGCGCTACAGAGGTCCATTCCACAGACTACCACTGTCTCACATTTTCAGCGAGCATGATGGTGAGCCGAAGGATGTTGCAGAGCGAGTGGAGTGCTTCACTTTCGGAAGGGGAGAGTTTGGATTGTGTGGTGGTTGGAGAAGTTGTGGCGGCCATTGTTATGTCGTCAGTTTGCATTGACGAGGTATAAGGTGGGTACAATGCCGAATGAGGGGACAATGACGAGGAGGAAGGTTGAAGGTTGCAGAAGGGGTCCTTTGAGGGAGATCAGACGTTTTTTGTTCCAGAACAAGGCACGACGACGAAGGCCACGGAAGGAAAGCTCCACAATGTGGTAGATTCAGAATTTATTTAGTTGCAGGAGGAGGAGATAAAACGTGAGCCAGTTCCTTATGGTAGACCATCTGGTCGCAGAGAGTTCGAGGTTGGATGCCCAGTAAATGTGTGGCAAGGCTCCGTTGTGGAATTTTGGGCGAGTCTCGTGGTGGGTGATGCACGCAGGGAGGAACGGTGATGGCATGTGGTGCGTGAGGATTGGATGTGGTGTCGTGGGGGAGTGGGTGTGGAAATCAATGGTCATTGGGAGTGAGGTGTGTTGCGGAGTGCGGTGGGGATCTGAGAAAGGGTGCAATGGGGTGAGGTGAAGAGGGGTAAGTGGATGAGTGCGATAAATTTTAGGGTGGATGTATGAGGAGAGAAAGTTGGTGTGTTCTTTGGCTACAGATCGGCAGTAGGTCCCATGACTGATGTTATGTTCAAAGAACATCACCTCTGCCCTCGCAAATTCTGTTTTCTTTAAGGTTATTAGCCGTTTTGCTTCTTGTTATCGTTCAAAGAGCTCTGCCTACTGTACCATGTGATCTTTCCAAGACATGCTAAAGATCATTGCATCACCATTGCGCAATTTGTTTGTCGGGCCACAACTTTGTACGTGAGTCTTTAGAATGTAGCTAGTTTGATCTTCATTCTTAAAGGCATCCCCTTGAATTGATATTGGCCGTTTGGTGTAACAAATACAGAAATTTATTTTGCATTCTATAATATGTGTACCTTTAATAATCAGGCAGAAAGTATGATGGAAGTAGCTTGTCGAAACTTCTCCACACAGTCCTCCAGTCTTGGTACTGGGTCTAAGTCAAATATTGTTAAGGCGATGACTTTCTGATCGTCCACAAAAATCTATGAGTGCCATCAGGTTTGCGAACTAGCATGATCGGTGAATTCCACTCATGCTGATTAGGTTCGATGATACCTTCATTGTTCATCACATTCAAATCCTTCTAGACCTGCGTGGCTTTGAGAGGATTAAGTATATAGGGGTGTTGTTTTACTGCAACAGCGTTCCCCCCTTCCACATTATTCCCCCAAAAATAGTCCTTTCCACCTTATTCCTGCATTTGTTTTCATGCTGCTGGAACAAACCTCTCAGCTGGTTTATTTGCCCATGGTTCAGATAGTTCAATAAATTATCTCAGTCCTCAAGGAATTCCTCATTATTTAATCTCTATCTAGGCATATTAAACTTCATGAGACCTTTATTAAAATAATTCATATAATACTGACAGGATGGTCGAAAATTGGCATGATGGGTCTGATGTTCCCCTTCTAAGGCTCCCTCCATTTCAGGATGATGCGCACTTGATTTAAGTACTGTATCCCTTAGCTACAATAACTTGCTTAACAGTCTAACAGAATTTTTAGATTAGATTACTTTACAGTGTGGAAACAGGCCCTTCGGCCCAACAAGTCCACACCGACCCGCTGAAGCGCAAACCACCCATACCCCTACATTTACCCCTTACCTAACACTACGGACAATTTAACATGGCCAATTCACCTGACCTGCACATCTTTGGACTGTGGGAGGAAACCGGAGCACCCGGAGGAAACCCACGCAGACACGGGGAGAATGTGAAAACTACACACAGTCAGTCACCTGAGGCGGGAATTGAACCCGGGTCTCTGGCGCTGTGTGGCAGCAGTGCTAACCACTGTGCCACCGTGCCGCCCAGAATCTCTCTGGGTAGCCCATACCGCCTGCAGAAAGCTGCTAACGTCTCTCCCATGCTTTTTGCCTTAATGCTCCGTTATTGAATTGCTCCCAAAAGGGTGGTAGATACATCCATTCTGGTTCGTAAGTACTGGATCCACCTTTTAATTTCGCAGAAGATGAACACAATCAATCATAACCCATGTGAAAGGTTGTTCGAATGCGGGAATTGGGAACAAAGGTGCCTGATGCTTACCCACCCTTTGGCACGTACGACATGGACGGCAATATTTAACCACAACTTTGTTAAATATATATGCTTTTGTATTTTGGCTGAATCTTCCTCGCCCCTGGTGACCTGCAACTGTTAATTCATGAGATACTCATAACATCTGTCTGGATGCTACTTGTAACACAATCTAATTTATGTCTACCCTTTCCTCCTCTGCACATGGTCCCCGTTTTCGTCTTATGGAGTTCAATGTCGGTAGGTAGTTAAGTGTGAGGTGATTCACTTTGGTAAGAGTAACAAAAAGACGGGGTACTGGGCTAATGGTCGGATACTTGGTAGTGTGGATGAGCAGGGGGATCTTGGTGTCCATGTACACAGATCTCTGAAAGTTGCCACCCAGGTAAATAGTGCGGTGAAGAAGGCATATGGTGTACTGGCTTTTATTGGTAGAGCAATTGAGTTCTGGAGCCTGAGGTCATGTTGCAGTTGTATAAGACTCTGCTGCGGCCGCATCTGGAGTATTGTGTGCAGTTTTGCTCGCCATACTATAGGAAGGATGTGGAGGCACTGGAACTGGTGCAGAGGAGGTTTACCAGGATGTTGCCTGGTATGGTAGGAAGATCGTATGAGGAAAGGCTGAGGCACTTGGGGTTGTTTTCATTGGAGAAAAGAAGGTTTAGGGGTGACTTGATAGAGGTGTACAAGATGATTGGGGTTTAGATAGGGTTGACCATGAGAACCTTTTTCCACGTATGGAGTCAGCTATTACAAGGGGGCATAGCTTTAAATTAAGGTATAGGACAGATGTTAGGGGTAGGTAATTTACTCAGCGAGTCGTGGGTTCATGGAATGCCCTGCCAGTTACAGTGGTGGACTCTCCCTCTTTATGGGCATTTAAACGGGCATTGGATAGGTATATGGAGGATAGTGGGCTAGTGTAGGTTAGGTGGGCTCGGATCGGCGCAACATCGAGTGCCAAAGGGCCTGTACTGCGCTGTATTTTTCTATGTTCTATGTTCTATGTTCTATTTCTTCTTTAAGATACAGCCCTCAGAAATACATTCTGATTCCTTTTCTGAGTATGCATCAACATGGAGACCTATCATCGTCTTCTCTTTATTTTGCAATTCCCTCTGTTTGACCCTCGGCCTGTTCAGGTTTGCCGTGCAACATTATGTGAAACATGACTTCCGTTAACTGAATTTCAATTCCTTCGTCTTTCTCTTTTTAGATTATTGCTGTGACTTAGAATAGTGGGATCTGGTTGCTGCACATTACGGAAAACATCCATGGACTTGTTCGGTAAACTTCTCAGTTTCCTGGCCTTCCTTTGGCTTCTCCACAATAAGGAGAGTCATTCCCGCATTGGATCCTGATATATCATTCACAAGAGTAATTATAACTTCTTTCTCTTCCCCTAATGTTTTTTTTTTCATGAGGAAACTTTACACACAGAGGCCAATTCTTTATAGATATCGGGCTCTACCTCAGTACCCATCCCCGCCTATCCTGTCCAGTTGCCTGCATCTCCATCTAATTTCTTGGGGATTCCTTTATTACTTTCAACAGCGCCACTGGCTTAGTTGTAAACCCTCATCTTTTCCCACAGTGACTTTCTTCAATGACCAGCACTGTGACTTTCCGTGTCCGACCTTTTGTCAGTGAAACTCCCTTTTTCCTGAGCCACTCTTAAACCACCTGATTCCAACTCCATTACAGTGAGAACACCTAAGGCCTTTCACCTCCTTTCCACACTCTTACACCATCTTACACAATCACAATGTTTAATTCTTTCGAACACAACATAAATCTGATCTGGTTCCTTAATGATGTTTCTGAACAGCTGTCTATACGCTTCTGGTACCATTTCATAAGCGCTCAAAATACTCTGTTTGACATTTGCATGAACTCTTGACTCTTCATTTGATAGCGCTGAGAATGCCTCACTCGCTCTGCCTACCAGCTTATTCTGAACTCGCATTACCCACAAGTTATCTGACCACTCCATCTGCCAAGTTAATTTGTCCAGTTAAATAAAGAAGGCTTCAACATTTTTTCATCATATTCCTGCAATTTTAAAAACATATTTGTAAACATCACTGTCTTCGCTCTTCATCTCTATCCTGTTAAATTGATTTCCCTAATTCGCAACTTTTGAATTTCAAGTTCACTCTCCCTATCTTATTCTCTTTCTCTTATTTCTACTCTCTCTTTGCTCAGCTAAGAGCCTTCTCTCCCTTCCTTTTTGCTCTCTCTCTTTCTCTCTCGAACTCTCTTGCTTCTCTCATGGCTTTTCTTTCCTTTCCTTATCTTCTAACTTCATTTACCTCAATTGCAATTGAATTTTTCGAGTTCTACCCGATTTGTCTGTTTCTCTGATATACTGAAATCCTGACAAACTACATTACAATTTCCGCTTTCCTTTCGTCCTTGATTTAAACCAATTCGAGCCCATTTGCTAATTATAAAAATGTATTCTTCCTCTCTCTTTCTTAGCTTTCTTGGCAAATTTGAGAAGCATCTTGAAACCTTAGAACATTTTTTGCAATATTCGGAGCAATTTCCTTCAATTTATTTAAACCAACCACAAGTAATCAAAACTAAACAATTTTTCTCAACGACACTTTGTTGAAAGTACATTAATCAGCAAATGTTTAAAGATGCTAGGACATTTCATCCCAAAATCTGTTCAAATCTGTCCAAATCTCAAAATGAATATTTCTTACCTGCCCCAGTCAAATAGCGGTAAGTCCTTCTGTTCATTAAACCAAACAGTCAGACAAGCTCAGCACGCCTCGTAATCTGTTATAAAATGAGTGACAAAGAACATTCAAATCCCACTATTCAAAGAAAATTACTTTTTTTTTTAACTCTAAAAGTATTAATCAATTCTTCATAACTCTTGGCATCCCTTTCTCTTAACGTCTTACTATGTACCTTCAACTTCATAACAATACGGTGTTCCCATGAGACATTTATTAAAACTTCATCAGCTTAATGTCAGAAGTATACAGCAACTGTGGCCTGCAGTGTCTTTCGTCTTCCAGCCGAACGCACCCTCGGTCACCATCTTTCTTCTTACAGGTAATATGTTTCATATGAAAAGGTACCTCAGATAGATACTGTATCCGAATTTATTGGATTTGTGTTGATGGCAGAGGCTTTTTCCGTAATTTTTAAAATGCCTGCATTTTAAATTTCCCAACGTCGGATTGTCTCATTGGTTAGATTTTGGCAAAACAATGAATTCAAACTCGATTGTGTTTTAGTATCCTGGAGCATAATTTAAATTGATCGTAAAATTCATAATACTATCAAAACAGCAACCAACTCAAGTATCCACTTCACAGTGAAATATCAGATATTTCATTTTTTACAGTACACTCTGGGACTGTCATCTCATCGTATCTCACAGGTGCTTGTAAGCCCTATGTTCAGAACAGTATTCACTCCCTCTTCAAGGAACTTCACACACCTTCAACTTCGAAATACTTGTTACTTATAAAGTGTATGCAGGGGTCTCCATTTCATTTAAATATTATTTTGCAGACAGACTGACGGCATGTCGTTCGTGATTTGAACTGACTGGCGTTTCCTATCTGGGCTTTAGACAGGATTGGTTTACTCAAGCCTGGAATTTGGACGGAGGTAAACAGACGTAGAGATTATTACCATAAATCTTTAAATAAATCTGTAAAGTGGAAAATCCGATGAATTTCAGTTATTTGTGATTGGTTAAATTGAAAATGAGGGAAATGGTTCTGAACATTGCTAAATAGGTTGTGAGATTTCAAGATGCTTCACAAGTTTGCCACAAGAGTTTCGAACGACAGAGGAAGGGTCCGAATAATTTCAGAATTATCAAACAGTTTACAATTGAATTTTACTCAGGGTAAAAAGAAAACTGAAGTTTTCCAGAGTTGGACAAGCACTTCTGCTTCTCAGAAAAACACGCAAGTGCGGTGGAGTTAAAAAATAAGCGAAATTGCAAATGAGACAACTGGAGTTGGAAGATAAAGGTGGAGAGATAAGAATGTTTTGTCTTGTAAAAGGCAATAAGGGAGGAAAGAGAGGGATAAAGATAGAGAGCTTGAACATCCTAAGTTTCAGATTGAATACAAAACTCCACTTAAAGAATAGAGATGAAGGCAACAGAAATGTTCAGTGAGGAGGAAAGTGATAATAAATACATCTATGATAGCCAAAGTTCGGGTAGGGAGAGATACAAATATTTCATTACATCAGCGAAATTCGATTAAAAAGATGTCAAAGTCTTTTTTTCACTTCTTTTGAGAAATTCGCGAGGCAGATGGACAGACCAGAGACTGTGTGGGTCATGTTAATTCAGACTAAGTTGGTCGGCAGTGCCACTGAGTGGCTTGCTGCGCTGTCAGATGAAATGTCAAGAGACGAAGATGTTAAGCAGGTTATGTTGAGCCGCTACGAGTCGTTACCAGAAGCATATGGACAACGGTTCAGAAATGGGAAGAAGGAACTAAGTTTGATTCATGTCGAGATTGAAAGTATTAAATGTCGCAACTTCGGTAAATAGTTGAGGGCATTAAAGATAGAAAAGACATACGAGTCTATTAGAGAGATTATTTTGCTTGTGGGATTAAACATTCACTTCCAGAAATGCCAAGAACTCATATAAAGGAATGGAAAATTAAAACAGTGAGAACAGCTGCAGATATGCATGGTGAATATGCATTAGTGAGTAAATAATAATTCGCTTCAAACAGGAAATTCAGTCCGTGGGTATAGAAATTTTGAAAGACGGAGATCCTTCTGAGAAAAGCAACGATTGGATCACACTGGGAATAGTTTACCACAGGTGAAAGAAAGAAACCTAAGAAGGTAAAAATAAATTGGAAGACCTCAGTGTTTTTCCCTGTAATAATGTGGGACAAACAAAGTCACAGTGTTCGTCGTTGAAGAAAGGCACTGTGAAAAAGTATTTGGAAGAAGTTAAATCAAAGAGATTTGTAAAGGTAATGAAGGAAATCTCAAAGCAAGTCAAATAACTGCAGGGGAGTCTGCAGCCGAGGCATGGGTTAGGTATTGAGTTCTTGCCCGATCTTTATAAAGACTTCACTGCTCTCAGTAAAGTTTACTCAGGAAGAACGGGGGAGATGTGAAATACATTAAAATAGTGAGAGACACAGGATCTAATTAATCTCTTCTCGTAAGGAATGGATGTATTAAAACTCTTTTTAGTGTTACCAGAGAGAGAGTCGTTATCTGTGGGATAGATTAAAAGAGACTTAACGTTCCCACTTTGCAAGATCAGGTTGGAATTTCTACACAGGATGAGGAAGAGACCGTGACAATAATTGAAAGAGAGGCAATCCCGGGAATACAGTTGGTTCTTGTGGAAAAAAAAACTCTCAGAAACTCCGTGTAGTGGAGAAGCCAAAGGAAAGTCAGGGGAATGACGGACTTTAAGAAAGGAAACGTGGAATGGGTCCGGACAGTGTGGTCAGAAGAACCCACAGCCATAAGTTGAGGCAATAAGGAAAACTAACGTGAGACCCAAAACCTAAACATAGAACAGTACAGCACAGTAGGGGTCTTATGGGCTTCGATTTTGCGTCGACCTGAGAAACTAATCTGAAGCCAATCTAACCTCCACCAGTCAAGGAGTAGAAGTTGAAATTCACTTAGCTAACAACTTATTAAACGAAATGAGAAGGAAAGAGCCTGAACAAAAGAGAGGGCAATGCAGTGGTGTTTAGGTCTGAACGATTACACGAGTTATAAGGAAAAGATGAGCCATTGCATAATTTGCATAATAAATCCAATTTGGAAAATAAATCTGAATGTGTTCCCAAGTGTTATAATGTCACAGATAGAATCCTAACTTAAAAGTGGAGACAACGGCAGTTTAGGGCAGAAGAGAAAGGAGTTGAAGTACATCAGATTGCCATGCCGGTAAATACAGATGTAAAGATTTATGGGAGCACAGGAAGTAATATTAGGAAGTCATTTAGGAGTGAGTAGATATAGGCTAAGATAAAAAAAAAACACTTTTATTGGTCTGTATTGCACAAAGATGCAGTTGAATTTATACAGACATGTCATATATGTCAGATCGAAACACCACATACACTAAAATAGCCATCGCCTTTAAACATGAAACTGGACTGGTATTCCTGGCTGACGCATACTATTCAGAGGTCCACAGATTGATGCTGCTGCCCGATGCCGATAATCTGGATACTCGTGGACTGGTGCTTCTGCCTTCGACCTCATATCGGGAACACCGCACACTTGTACTACTGCCTGAGGCCTACAAATGTGCACTACGTAGACTGAACTACTGACTGAAGCCTGCAATCCAGAACCTAGCAGACTGGTGCTGCAGTCTGACACTTACTATCTGGAACTTCATGGACTGCTCCTACTATAACCTTTCCGTGAAGATCTAAAGCTCGGGTTGTGTTTGGAATTGTTGGTCGGTTCACTAATCGGATTGGTTATTTTGCAAATGTCTCATCTCCAAATTGAACCTTCATTGCTGTGATGCCTCTGGATGAAACATTGTTGTAGTGATCTGCCCTGAATTGATACAGTTCTGTCTGCCATGGCCAGTGGTTGTATTTCTAATTTTGTACTGTTGTGGTCTGCAGATGGGGTTGATGTTAAAGTTTTTGTTTATGGAAGGTAAACAAAACATTTAAAATCCTTCTCTCCGGAGTCTGCAGCCTGCAACCTAAATTCAGCGAGGGCAGACAGAACCAAGACCAGGGGCTGCTGGGAAGGTAATCAAACCGTTTTAAAGGCTGATACATTCGTTCAGCGGCTGAACCCGAGACACTACCTGCCCTCCTCCTCGAATCAAAAAAAGGACTCTGGTATAATACAGGGATTTTGGTAAATTAAGGTAAGTTGGCGAAAGAAAATCCTTTTTCGTTACTTCACTCTCAACTTAAACAAAGTTTAAGATGAGAAATAGCAGGAAATATCAGAGACGCATTATGCTCCTCTTGCTCAATGTGGCAGCTCAGGGACACAGATGGGCTCATTAGTACCTCTTGTTGGCGTTCATGACGGCTCTGCAACTGCGAATGAACTCACTTTGAAGCATACACGATGATATTGGGGTCATGAATAGCACGTTTAGTGAATTGTTCACACCACAGACGAGGATTACTGAGGGAGACAGGGAACAGATGACCAAAAGGTAGAGAGAGAACAGGACGTCAGTACAGGTGTCTTCTGCGGTCATCTCCCTTTAAAACAGGTATACCGATTGTACACTGTAGGGGGGAATGCTTTACCAAGGTAAGGTAGCATCAGCCAAATTCATGGCATCGTGGCAGTCTGCTATACGGAAGGGAGGGAGAAAAGAATGAAAAGGCTATAGTCAGAGCGACTCCAATTGTCAGGGGGTTTGATAGGCTTTTCTGTCGTCAAATTCGAGACTTCTGACTGACATGTTGACTCCCAGGTGCGAGCGTCAGGGATGTTTTGAATCGACTGCAGAAATTTCTCAAGGGTGAGAGTGAAAATCCAGATGACGTGGTACATGTTGGCACCAACGATATCGGTAAAAACGGGAATGAGGTCCTTCACTCAGAATTTAGGGATTTAGGAGCCAAGATGAGAAGTCGGATCTCAGAGGTAGTAATCTCAGCTTGGCAAACCACTGCTCCGTGTGAGTCAGTGCAGGAATGTTCGCATATTTAGGATGAGTTCGTGGTTTGAGAGATGGGACAGAAGGCAGGATTTCAGACGTATTGGACAATGCGAACGGTTCTGTGGGATGTGGGGCTATTAGAAATTGGATGGTCGACAGCTCGGCCGGACTGAAACTAATGCCCTTGGGCCTTTTTGCTAATGCTGTTGGGAAGGGATTAAATTAATGTGGCAGCGGGCTGGGGACTGAATGAGAAGGTTAGTGAACAGTAAGATGGTAGTAATTAAAGCTTGTAAGGCACTGGAAAATGAAGTCAGAGTGACTTAGGGGAAGAGTACGCAGGAAGCGGTCAAAGAATGCAGAGTGACTGGTGGTCGGAGGTGCATTTGTTGTGATGCAAAAAGTATAGAAGGTGAGACAGATGAACTCAGGGTTGAGATTAATGCTTGGGAGTAAGATATTATTGCTATTACTGAGACATTTTTAAGGAAAGGGCATGATTGGCACATAATATCCGAGGATATCGATGCTTCAGGCAGGATTGAGATGGAGACAAATGGGATGGAGGAGTCGCACTCCTGGTCAAAGAAGATATCAAAGCTATGCTGAAGGAGGGCATTATGGAGGACTCGAGCATGCGACAATATGGGCAGAGCTGACAAATTTGAAGGATGCCGTTCCAATCTTGGTGCTGTACTACAGGTCTCCCCACAGCGAGCATGAGATGGAGGTACAAACATGTAATCGGATTATGGAAAGGTGTAGGAGCATCAAGGCGATGGTGAAACGAGATTTTAAATTTCCAAACATTTAATGGGATTCACTTGATGTTCGAGGGTTAGATGGTGCAGAATTTGGAAGGACCATCCAGCAGGGTTTTCTCGGGCAGTATGGAACTGGTCCAAATCGTGAAGGGGCCATCCTGGACCTGGTGTTAGGAAACGGAACCAGCCAGATGGTTGACGTTTCAATGGGGAACTATTTTGGGAAGAGTGATCACAATTCCATATGTTTTTGGATACTCATGGACAAAGTAGAGATTGCTCCGAAATGAAGTGTGCTAAATTAGGGGAATGCCAACGACAACAACATTCTGCAGGAGCTGGGAAATGTAGATTGGGAGAAGCTATTTGAAGGGAAGTACACATTCGATATGTGAGAGGCTTTTAAAGCGAGGTTGATTAGAGTTCAGGAGAGGTATGTTCCTGCGAAAATGAGAGATAGCAATGGCAAGGTTAGGGAACCACTGATGACAGGCGAAATTGTGAGACTCGCCCAAAGGAAAAAGGATGAGTGCATAAGGCCTAAGCGACTGAAGTCGGAAGAAGCTGTCTGCGTGGGTTTCCTCCGGGTGCTCCGGTTTCCTCCCACAGTCCAAAGATGTGCAGGTCAGGTGAATTGGCCATGCTAAATTGCCCGTAGTGTTAAGTAAGGGGTAAATGTAGGGGTATGGGTGGGTTGCGCTTCGGCGGGTCGGTGTGGACTTGTTGGGCTGAAGGGCCTGTTTCCACACTGTAATGTAATCTAATCTAAAAAAAAGCTTTGGATGAATATTGTGATTGTAGGACCAATCTAAAATGAGGAATTAAGAGGACTAAAAGGAGTCATGAGATCTTCTTAGAGAACAGCGTTAAGGAAAACCCGAAAGCATTTTATTTATCGAAAAGGACCGAGTGGGTGACGACGGAAAAAGTTGGTCCTTTCAAGGACAAAGGAGAAAAGATACGCGTGAAGTCAGGGAAAATGTGGAAAATTCTTAATGAGTACTTTCCATTGGTATTCTCCAAGGAGAGGAACATGGTGGATGTTGAGGTTAAGGATAGATCTTTGAGTTATCTTTGGCATAAGGAAGGACGCCGTATTGTGTTTTCTAAAAGGCATTAAGGTGAACTAGTGAACAGGACCAATTGGGGTCTATCCCAGGTTACTGAGGGAAGTGCGAGAGTAAATAGTTGGAGCTATGACAAATATCTTTGCTGCATCATTGAAAATGAGGGAAGGCTCAAAGGACAGGAAAACTACTAATGTTGTCCCCTTGTTTAAGAGAGGTAGCACGGATAATCCAGGTAAGTACAGAATTGTGAGCATGACGTCAGGTTGGAATACTGCTTCTAGATCGAGTCGGCCCATTACCAAAAGAACGTGCATGCTTTGGAGAGGGTGCAGAGAATTTTCACCAGGATGTTGCGTGGAATGGACGGTGCCAGCTATGAGGGGAGGTTGAGTAGATTAGGATTATTTTCAATGGAAAAAAGACGGTTGGGGGGGGGGCTGACTGAGTCCTACAAAATACTGGCAGGTGTAGTAAGGGTGGATAGCAAGAAACGCTTTCTCCCAGTGTGAAAGACTCAAAAACAGTGATCACAATTTCAAAGTAAGGGTAAAAAGTTTAAGGCAGTAATGCGTGGAAAGTTCTTCATGCCGAGAGTGGGGTGTTCCTGGAATGCTTGCCAGCGAAGGTGATAAGGGTGGGAACGATAGCGATATTTCACATTTGTCAAGACAGATATGTGAATGTACAGGGAGCAAAGGAATACAGATTCTTGAATGTAGACGGCGGATTTCGGTAGCGGATATGGATCGCTGCAGACTTGCAGTGCCAAATGGCCTATTCCTGCGTTGTGACGTCTTGTGTTCTTTGTATCAGTGGTTGAAAACCAGGCCGCACGGAGTTCCGACGTTTGCCTCTGTTTAGCCTGTCCCAGTATTGTAACATTGCCCCAGTTGAACGGGTATCCTTCATTGTCAGCGGGTCATGTCTTGTTGCCACAAGGTGATGCTTATGTATTCTGGTGGCAAGTTTCCTGTCTGTTTTTACCAACGTCAATTTGTTTTCGCTTTTGCTGCATGGAACTTCGTATAACACGTGTTGTGGGTGTGGTGTTTTTCGTCTTAGACACTAGTTTGCAAAGTTTCGCAGTTGGTTTGTGAGCTGTCATTATTCCCAGTGGACGTAAGAGTCTTGATGTCACTTCTGATACATTTCTAATGTAGGTTTCCGGTGCACAGTGACTTCTTGTTCTTGGATGAAGCTGTTCGGGAGTCCCTTATTAGTAAACACATTAGGTAGTGTTTCCCACCCATCATCCTCCTCTAACCAAAACAAAGTGTCTGTGTGCTGGATTAGTAAGATTGTTAGTTTTATTTTCAATATTCGCGATGGAAATTCAGAACAGTGAGAATGGAGGTCAGGGCATTTGAATGCTCCTCCTATGGTATGTGAGTCGTAAGAGTCACAACTCGTGCCCCAACGATCTTCCTCTGCAGGAATTTCACCCAACTCCAGATCCTTGAAAACCGTGTTAAGGAATTGGAGCTGGAACTGGATGAATTTCGGAACATTAGGGAGGCTGACGTGTAATTGAGAGCATCTACCGGAAGGTTTTGACAATTCAGGTACCGGTAAATGGGAGATGGGTTACAGCCAGACGACAGAAAGGATGTGGCATCCAGTGCGGGGAAACCCGGTGACCATTCCCATCAATAACAAAGTTACCGTTTGGGATATTGTTTGGGGGGGTATAATTACCATGGAAGGCCATGGGGCAAGGTCGCTGGCAAAGTGTCTGTCCTATCGATCACAAGGAAAAGAGTAGAGGAGCAGAGCATTAGAAATTGGGGACTCCATAGTTAGTCGGAAAGATAGAAGTTTCTGTGGGATTTAGATTGACTCATGGTTGGTGAGTTGCCTTACACATGCCAGGGCTTGTGAGACTGGAAACGTCTTTTTGGGATCCTCAAGGGAGCAGGTAGCAGCCCCAAATCGTTGACCACATAGATTGCAACGACGTAGGTAGGTAAAGATGTGGGATGTAAGGAAGAAATTCAAGGAGCTCGTGCGGAACCTTAGTGATACAAGAAAAACAGAGTTTTGTTCTGGTTTATTACCCATGCAGCATGCTCGCAAAGAGAGGAACATGGAAAGAGGAAAGTTGAAAACATGTCTAAAGGAATGGTGCATGAGGGATGGATTTGGATATCTGATTAATGGGGGCTCATTTTGTGAGAGGTGGGAGTTCGACAAATGGGTGGTATACATCTGAACCAGAGGAGAGCCAATATCTTTTGGGGGATTTTGCTTATGCTTTTCGGGAGGGTTTAAACTAATTCACCAGGGATATGTGAACCTAAATTGTAGCTCCAGTGTCCACAATGTTGAGAGTCGTTTGGTCATAAATGAGTTTTCAAGTGTGCAAGAGTGCACTTGCATGCAGGAAATTGGTTTTAAGTGTGTTCACTTCAACACCAGGTGTTTCCAGAATCAGGTGTGTGAACTGGCAGCATGGGTTTGTACCTGGGACATCGAAGTTGTGGTCATTTTGCAAACGCTCGTAGAGCCCGGACAGTAAAGATTGTTGCAGCTTTCAGTGTTTAGGTGTTTCAGTAAGAAAAGGAAAGTTGTGAAAAGAGGGAGATGTGTGCCATTGTTCGTCAAGGACAGTATTACATTGGCAGAAAGGACGTTTGAGGACTCATCCACTGACTTAGTATGGGCTGATGTTCGGAACAGGAAAGTAAAGGTCAATCTGGTGGGCGTTTTTCGTTGGTCTCCGAACATTTCCAAAGATGGAGAAGGAAGGATAGCAAAGATGATTCTGGATAGGAGTAAAGGTAACAGGGTGGTTGTGGTGGGCGACCGTAACTTTCCAAATATTGAATAGAATCGCGATAGTTAGAGTACTTCAGATGTGTCATTTGCTGTGCCCAATGTGTTCGTACATGTTTCTGACACAGTATGTGGAAAGCCAACAAAGGGCGAGGACACATTGCGTTAGGTACTGGACCATGAACCTGGCCAAGTGTTACATTTGGGTTCAGGTGAGCACTTAGGCGATAGTGACCACAATACAGTTATGTTTACTACCGCAATAAAAATGGATAGGTGTGTAGCACAAGAAAACAGTTGGAGCTGAAGGAAAGAAACTATGCTGCGATTCGGCAAGTTTGAAGGAAAATGGTCATCCTTCAATTCAATTACATGTGATGTATGGCAAGGGTCTGTTTTGGGGCTACTGCTGCTTGCCATTTTGATTATGACCTAGTTGAGGGCATACAAGATTTGTTAGTAAATTTGCGGATGACATTAAGGTCGGTGGATTTGTGGGCATTGCCTTAGGATGTTGGAGTTTACCGAGGGAAATACTTAAGCTGCAGAGCTGGGCTAAGAGGTGGCAAATGGCGTTTCAGCAGAAAAGTCTAATGCGGTTCACTATGGAAGTAGATTCTTAGTAGTCTCGATGTCCATGTATATAGATCCCTGAAAGTTGCCACCAGGTTGAAGTGTTCAGAAGCACGCATGTGGTATGTTAGGTTTTATTGTTTTAGGGATTCAGCGTGAAAGTCATGAGGTCATGTAGCAACTGTACAAAACTCTGGTGTTGTCGTACTTGGAGTATAGTGTATAGTTCTAGTCACGGCGTTGTAGGAACTAAGTGGAAGCATTGGAAATTGTGCAGAGGAGATTGCAAAGGATGTTGTCTAGTATTGCCGGAAAGCTTATGAGGAAAGGCTGAAGGACTCGACGCTGTTTGCGGTAGAGAGAAGAAGGTTAAGAGGTTACGTAATGGAGACATAAAAGATGATCAGATGATTAGATCGCATGGGCAGTGAGAGCCTTTTTCCTCGGGTGGTGATGGCTAGTAGAAGGGAACACAGCTTTAAATTGAGGGGTGTTTTATATATATGAAAGATGTCAGATTTGCTTTCTTTACTCACAGAGTCTTACGGGCGAGGAACACTCTGCCTGAAACAGTCTTAGACCCACCAAAATTAAGGGCATTTGAATGGTCATTGTTTACACATATGGAAGAATATGGAATATTGTAGGTTAGGTGGGTTTCATCATTGGTTTCATACCTCGGCACAACATCGGAGTCGAAGGTCCTGAACAACGCTATAATGTTCTACGTGCTATGTTCTATGTTCCACGTGGTTGTTCGTCTTCTGTTTTGTGGAGCTCTGGCGTGTTGCAGTGTCTTATTGCTCGTTTATATGTTGCGTTATCATAGTTTTGTTTGTGGTCTTTGGGGTGGTTACTGTTGTAAGTGAGGGTCCTGTCTGTATATGTGCCCTTTCTCGATACTCTAGTTATGAATTAATTAGAGTACTTGGCCTCCAAAGCCCTCTGCATCAATGAGTTCCATAGGTTTTCCACCCTCTGGCTGAAGAAATTCACTCACATTTCATTTCTAATAGATTGTCCCTTCCCTCTGAGTCTTTGATGGCATCAGGTCTCTCCTAATAGTGAAAACATCTTACCTACAGCGGCGGCTTAAAGGCCTCTCAGTATGATATATATTTCAAACAGACCGTCCCCTTATCCTTCCAAAATCCATAAAGTACAAACGGTTTTTCAATCGTTCCTCAATTCCAAGGCATTCATTATTCTTATAAATCCCCTCTGGCGGTCCTTTAAGACCAGTATATCTTTTCTCAGGCACGTGGACCAAATTGTATCACGATATTCCATCTGCAGTCTCACTATGGACTTTATGCAGCCTTAGCATTACATCGCTGCTCTTGTATTTTCGCCCTCTTGGTGCGAAAGTTGGATTTATCTTCTGAACTTCCAGCTCATAGCGATAAGAGAATCTCAATTAGAATTCCCAAGTCCACTTGCACTTCACACTACCAAAGCCTTTCCCTTTTTGAAAACCATCTGCATCTCCATTCTTCTCACCAAAGTTGCTATCTCACACTTTCCGACATTGCATTCAATTCGCATCTTCTGTGGGTAACATATCCCGAAATTTCAAGACTTTCTGCAGCCTTCCTGCTTCCTCATCACGAAATGTCTGTCCACCTATCTTTCTGTCAATTGCCAACTCAGAAAAAAATGTCATCAGTTCATTTATCCATATTGTTAATATTTTACGTGAATAGTTGTGGTCCCAAAACTGACTCCTGTGGAACTCCACTAATCACCATCTGCTTTCCTTGAAAAAGTCTTCTTTTTCCCTACTTTCTGACTTCTGCCAGTCAGCCAATGCTCTATCCATGCTGGTTCCTAGCCCCAGATTCCTAGAGCTCTTATCTTATTTCACAGCCTCCTGTGTTGTAGCTTGTCAAATGATACGTTAGTATTGGTAACGAGATAATTTTGAAAAATAACTGTATGTTTGAAAATCTGGCAGACATACCGCGAAATCATACTGAGTGGAACCTGATACACGGGAGAACAATTAGGTTGAAAACATCAGGATGATGATCGAGAAATACATCGATTCAGTAAGGTAGCAAAAATAGTAAAATAATGAGAGTGCATTCATATCAAAACCCAAAAGACTGGCGACAATTTAAAATTAGATTCAATAAACAAAGGACAGGTCTCTCTCTTTGTTTGTTTTTCAAAAGCAACACAGATAGGCATGTGGGAACAATATGTGACTAAGCTGATTTATGGGACTGTCCCATCACATGAAGGGGTTGACTTGTCAGAAACTTGTGAACGTATTAGGCCTACATTCTTGATAGTTCAGGAAAATGGATACCTGGAAATACATGGTAAATCGTTGCCTTCATCCAACATTCCATCTGTGGAGCAGTTATTGCAGATTCATAAATGTCATTTCACTATTTGGCATGAAAAAGAGAGGAAAATAAAAGCTTAAGGACAGATCAATTAACATAAACGCAGAAGAAACTGTGAGGGTCGACAATCGTAGATGTGCTTGCAGACAGTTGGAAAAGTCTGTTGAAAATGGATAACATTTCACAGAATTGGCGAGACTATGTGCAACGCCAACGGCCATTTTGAGTGCGAGGTAAGACGAACCCGAAAGACTGCACCTAATGTAAGGCAGTTTTTAAAAAATACTTACCGGTAGCGGACAGCGGTGTTTTCCCTTTCACAGAAGGTGCGGGATTAGCGGAGGAAGTGACAAGGTCCAGAGGGGCAGCCGGGAAGGAAAACAGAGACCATATATATCAGCAAGGCTGCTAAACCCAAGACTCAACAACTGTAGTGTCTCCCACCCGCCCTCCTCCTGTAACCTAGTCAATAAGGTAAGGTTCATTCTAAACTTCCTCTATTGAATATGTTTGCTGTTAATTTTATAGCAACTTGAACTAAGCTTTCTACTTTAGTACTGAGTGGGTGTTCAGATAAGTTGGGTATGAATGCTAGGGCAGTTGCTTGCTCCTCCTGCAGAATGTGGCAGGTGGGAGACATGGCACACGTCTCCGCTGGCTACATCTGCGGGAAGTGCACCCAACTCCAGCTCCTTCACAACCGTGTTAGGGAATTGGAGCTGGAGCTGGATGAACCACGGATCATTCGGGAGGCTGAGGGGGTAATTGAGAGGAGTTACCGGGAGCTGGTCACTTCTAAGGCTCAGGACAAGGATAGATGGGTTACAGTTAGGGGGAGGAAAGGGCCCAGACAGACAGTGCAGAGATCCCCTGTGGACATTCCCCTCAGCAATAAGTATACCTTTTTGGATACTGGTGGGGGGGTATGATCTACTAGAGGAAAGCCATAGCAGTCAGTTTTCTGGCACTGAGCTTGACACTGTGGCAAAGAAGGTAAGGGGACAGAATAGAAAAGTACTCGTGGTAGGGGACTCGATGGGGGAATCGACAGGAGAGGTTGTGGTCAGGATAGGGATTCCCGGAAGGTATATTGCCTCCCTGGTGCCAGGGTCCGGGACGTCTCCGATCGGGTGTATAAGGTTCTAAAAAGGGAGGGCGAACAGCCAGAAATCGTATTACATATTGGCACTAATGATAGAGCCAAGAAAAGGATCGAGGATATAAAAAGTGATTCCAGGGAGTTAGGATGGAAGCTGCAAAGCAGGACGAACAGAGTAGCGTTCTCTAGTTTACTATAGGTGCCACGAGATAGCGAGGCGAGGAACAGGGAGCGGGCGCAGCTTAACACGTGGCTGTGCAGCTGGTGTAGGAGGGAGGGCTTCAGATATGCAGATAATTGGGATACCTTCTGGGGAAGGTGGGACCTGTACAAGAACGACGGGTTGCATCTGAACTGGAAGGGGACCAATGTCCTGGGTGGAAGGTTTGCTCGAGTCGTTCGAGAGGGTTTAAACTAGTATGGCAGGGGGTTGGGAACCAGAGCTGTATACCGGAGGTGAGAGTTGACACAGATGAGGCAATAGCAAGAGATAGACCAGCTAATGGAAAGGATTTTCCTGGGAAGGAACCAAGGGATCAGTTAAAGTGTGTTTGCTTTAACGCAAGGAGTATCAGAAATAAAAGTGATGAACTTAGAGCATGGATCAGTTCCTGGTGCTGCGATGTTGTGGCCATAACAGAGACATGGGCTTCTCAGGGGCAGGAATGGTTGCTGGATGTTCCATGGTTTAGAGCATTTAAAAAGAATAGGGAGGGGGGTAAAAGAGGAGGGGGTGTAGCACTACTAATCAGAGAGGGTATCACAGCTGCCAGAAGCTTCCATTGTCGAGGAAGATCTGCCTAGCGAGTCAGTATGGGTGGAAATTAGGAACAGCAATGGAGCAGTCACCTTGTTATGGGTTTACTACAGGCCTCCCAATAACAGCAGGGAGATGGAAGAAAGCATAGGTAGGCATATTTTGGAAAAGCGTGGACGTAGTAGGGTTGTTGTAATGGGTGAATTTAACTTTCCCAATATTGATTGGAACCTCCTTCGAGCAGAAGATTCGAATGGAGCTGTTTTTGTAAGGGGTGTTCAGGAGGGTTTCCTAACTCAGTACGTTGACGGGCCGACGAGGTGAGAGGCTATTCTAGACTTGGTGCTCGGAAACGAGTCGGGGCAGGTATCAGATCTTGTGGTGGGAGAGCATTTTCGAGATAGTGACTACAACTACCTCACATTCTACATAACTATGGAGAAGGAGAGGATTAGGCAAAATGGGAGGATATTTAATTGGGGAAGAGGAAACTATGATGCGATTAGACATGAGTTAGGAAGCATGGACTAGGAGCAATTGTTCGATGGTAAAGGCACTATAGACATGTGGAGACTGTTTAAGGAACAGTTGTTGCGAGTCATGAATAAATATTTCCCTCTGAGACAGGCAAGAAGGGGTAAGATAAAGGAACCTTGGATGATGAGAGCGGTGGAGCTTCTCGTCAAAAGGAAAAAGGTAGCTTACATGAGGTGGAGGAAGCTAGGGTCAAGCTTAGTTCCAGAGGATTACAGGCAGGCGAGGAAGGAGCTCAAAAATGGTCTGAGGAGAGCCAGGAGGGGGCACAAGAAAGCCTTGGCAGCACGGATTATGCAGAACACAAAGACATTTTACACTTCTGTGAGGAATAAGAGAATGGACAAAGAAAGAGTAGGGCAGATCAGGGATAGCATAGAGAATTTGTGTGTGGAGTCTGATGAGGTAGGGGAAGCCCTAAATGAGGTTTTAGGTTCTATATTTACGAATGAAACTAACTTTGTAGTGAATGAAACCTCTGAAGAGCAGGTGTGCATGCTGGAATGGATAGAAATAGAGGAAGTTGATGTGCTGAAAATTTTGTCAAACATTAAGATTGACAAATCGCTAGGCCCGGACCAGATTTGTCCTCGGCTGCTTTGGGAAACGAGAAATGTAATTGCTTAGCCACTTGCGAAGATCTTTTCATCCTCGCTCTCCACCGGAGTTGTACCTGAGGACTGGAGAGAGGCAAATGTAATTACTCTCTTCAAGAAAGAAAATAGGGAAATCCCCGGCAATTACAGACCAGGAAGTCTCACAGCTGTCGTCTGCAAGGTGTTAGAAAGGATTCTGAGGGGTAGGATGTATGACCATCTGGAAGAGCATGGCTTGATTAAATGCAGTAAACACGGCTTTGTGAGGGGCAGGTCGTGCCTCACAAACCTTATCGAGTTCTTTGAGGATGTGACTAGAAAAGTTGATGAGGGTCATGGTGTGGATGTGGTGTATATGGACTTCAGCAAGGCTTTGATAAGGTTCCCCATGGTAGACTCATTCAGAAGGTCAGGAGCAACGGGATACAGGGGAACTTACCTGTCCTGATACAAAATTGGCTGGCCAACAGAGTGGTAGTATAAGGAAAATATTCTGCCTGGAAATCTGCGATGAGTGGTGTTCCCAAGGGCTCTGTCCTTGGACCTCTACTGTTTGTAATTTTTATTAATGACTTGGATGAGGGGATTGAAGGATGGGTCAGCAAGTTTGCAGGCGACACAAAGGTTCGAGGTGTCGTTGACAGTATAGAGGGCTGTTGTAGGCTGCAGCGGGACATTGACAGGATGCAGAGATGGGCTGAGAGGTGGCAGATGGACTTCAACCTGGATAAATTGATCATAATGAGCCAGATTTGGTGATTAATCTGATGGAATTTATAATATTGCCCAAAGGGTGAATTATATAATAAATGGTATGTCCTAGTAATATAAATTCATTTCTATTTCTCCCTCATGTTCCACAGAAATGTTATGCACTAATCAGTACAGAGTGTGCTATTAAATCATAGGCAGCAAGCGAGGAGCAGGAGAATCAAAGTGTCGGCGGAAGTTATTTGTCACTGAATCGCACAAGCCTTCATCATCATTACCCACCATAATCTCCTCTCATAGCCGATGTCTGAGCGTTTTTATGTAAAACCGCAGCAACATATCTTACACTACTGTGCGTTTCCTACCACTTTTCAATTCCATTATCAAGACTTTCATCTATTTATACATCCATTAAATCCTCCATCTTTGCCTATGCCTCAGCTCCTCTCTTGCTGAAACCTTCATCCAAGTCTCTGATAGATCCAGAATCAAGTATTTTCATGTCTCATTGCTTCCATAAACTTAAACTCATCGACAATGCTGCTGTCTATCCATCAATCCACTCAGAGTTCCATTCACCGTCAGTGTGATACTCACTGACCTGCAAAGTCCCATTCACACATCATCCGTTTACTCACTAACCTACATTGTCCCGTTCAAAAATAACTGACCTACCCTTTCCTATTCACCTTTACTTCTGTACTCACTGACAACACTGCCTGGTTCACCCATCAACCTGTAACCATGACCTATACTGGCTTCTAGTGTGCTCAAATCCCATTTTATTGATTTAAATCATATGAGGATCCCACTATGGGATTACGTCTCCAATGGTCTGCCTCCCAAATCATTTTTAGTATGTTGCTCAGACCATCCCCCTTCCCGCTCTGTCCAAATGTCTATTAAAAGCAAATGTCTTTGCCTCTGATTCTCGCCCTGACCATGATTTTAACTGACTGTAGAGTTGTTGCCATAATTTTTTTTATTGGTGTTGTCTTTCACTTCCAAGTGTCTTGTACTTGGTGCTCAATGTTGGATAGGGCATTTTAGGAATTTTGACCGGCGTGTATAAAAGTTGTTTTGTGCCTACCCATTGAAAGACTGTATTCGGCACTGTCATTTGATGATGTTTTTACCTACATGAGGAAGCCCGACCTCCACCACCATACCATGGGAAGGTTGAAAAAGACCAGGAGTCTAATTAGTCCTTTTGAATTAATTGTTGAATAAAGTGATTTGGCAAGGTGAACGAAGGGATGTTCAGTTGACGAATGGCGGCAAATGTTAGTCACATACTTCATAACAATCAAAAAAGCAAAACGCAATTGATGAAACGATGAAACTTTCATAATCAACAAATGTCATCAACGTGAATACCCAATACAAAAAGATAAGACACACATCATCATGAAAACTGTTGGTCGGCGAGACGTTTTTCTTTTTTACAATCAAATACTTGACTGAAGTAAAACAAATAAAGTGGGAAAAAATTGATAGGAACTTACATTGCAAAAAGATATCAGAAGAAATAGCATGTGGTTGTACGTGAGCATGTCAAAATGCAAAAGAGTAACTCAAATCTATTTGGGAAACTAGGAATTGACACTGGGGACTTTTGCACAGGAGCAAAGGGGATAGTAGATAATTCAAATCATTATTTTGAATTGATGGTCTTAATGGTGAGATACAGAAACACCCCAACGTATGTACAGCTTTAACAACTGGAACAATCTTGCAAAAGGGCCTATTTTCGTGGCAAAAGCAATGAGAAGAGAGACAAACTATCACCAGCAGCTGATGGTCTGTTTCCACTTTTTAAAAATAATTTATCACAGAGTTATATCTGGCATTTTTAAGATGTCATTGAAATCACAAGATACCAGGAGGTTTCTGGTAGATTCAAAAAAATTGCTCACGGGATTGCCATCTTCAAGGAGGCAGGAAAGACAGAAAGGTAAATACTATAGATCTGATAGCCTTATATCTCTGATGAGGAAACTGAGTCTGTTTGAAGAGAAACTGTTCAGCGGGGCACTTAAACAAAGGAATGGATTCAAAAGTCAACCTCGTATTCTGAAAATTAAGTTGTGACTAACAAACGTGTTGAGTTGTTTGAGGATATGTCAAGCGGTGACAAAAAGTAGGCTGCGTATTTAGTTTTGTTAAGCGATTTGCAATGTACAACATAAAATGTGTATTGCAGAAGCTAGACTCTTGTGTGTTTTTGTCAGAGATTGAACAACTGTTAACACACAGAAGAGTGAGTCAAACTGTTTCTCTTTGTTTGTAAGGATACAATTAGTGCATTATCACAGCCGTCTGCCCTTGGACGCTCATTAATTACTCTCTATAATAATTAATTGGAGGAGGAGGCAAAACACAATCTATCGACAGTTGATGATGACATAAAATAGTTTAGAGTGCATGGAATGATAATGATAACAAAAAATTTCTAAAAGCGAAATAGGTAGATGGCACTCATTGTAACAAAATAATGAGTTCGGGATAAGTACACCAAACAAAAACCACTATATTTTTCACATGCAGAGAGATTCTAAATAAAAGAGCAGAACAGAAAATCTGTGTTTTGCTGTGCATGGTATTTAAAATGTTAATATGCAGGTGCATCAAGAATCTAGGTCAATTTACTCGGCTGATCATTGCGTTAAAGAAGTTGACTTACAGTTAGAGTCAGAGACCATGTTCTCTGTGACCACAATCGATAGTTCCGAAAATCGTGTTGACGCCGTGTTTTCGGGATATCTTATCTAGTTTCTAGAGGAAACTTGTGTGGGAGCGAAAAGATCCAGTGGTCGTGGCGCACATCGATACAAATGAAACAGATAAAATGAGGGCAGAGGCCTTGACAAGGTGGTGCGGTGGGGCTGGGGTCGAACAGCTCGAGGATAAACTAAGAAAAACAAAACCAATAAGGTATTGTTTTCTCGATTACGACATAAGCCACGCGCTAATTGCCACAGGCTCACAAAAATTAAGTAAATAAATGCTTGAATCAAAGATTGGTGTGGGCTAAATGGATATGAATTCTTGGGATATTGGCACCAGTACTGGTGAAGAAGGGAATGTTCCAATGGGATGATCTTCACTTGAACCATGTTGTGACCAGTGTTCTGGCAAATCACATAACTGAATGGCCTGCACAGAATAGATGTTAGGAAGATGTTTCCATTAGTAGGAGAGACTCGCACCAAGGGCACCACGTTAGAGAAGAGGGAAAACCTTTTATATAGGAGATAAGGAGAATCCTCGTCAACCAGCGAGTGATGAATCTATGGAATTCAAAGCAACAGAAGGCTGTGGTGCCCATTTCATTGACCCATTTAAGAGTTAGATAGATAGGTTTTTGTGTATCAAGGGGATCAAGTGTAACAGCCAGAAACAGGGAGAATTGGGTTGAGAAACTTATCAGCTTTGATTGAATTGAGGAGCAGTTGCAACAGGCTGAATGCCTAATTTTTGCTCCGCGGTCTTATAGTCTGAAGGTCTTACCGACGAGGTAGTTCTTTAATACTTGTTTAGGAGCTACCGGTATTGGACTGGTGTGGACAAAGTTAAAAATCATATAACACCCGGTTATTGTCCAACAAGCTTATTTGAAAGTACACGGTTTCGAGCTCTCCTTCATCAGGTAGTCACAGGCACAGAATTATAGGACACATAATTTATAGTAAAATATATTTACTGTAAATGTCGTATTCTATGATCCTGCCCCACTCGCTACCAGATGAAGGAGCAGTGCTCCGGAAGCTGGTGCTTCCAAAAAAAACCTGTTGTAATATAAGTTGGTGGTGTGAGAATTTTAATTTTATAGTTTGTGGTAGAAAGGAATGAAGAATCATATTGCTAAAATCCGTGAGATTCAAGGAGTGTATGACAAAGGAATGTTGAGTAGATGTTTCCAAACCGACTGAAGTCTGGGACGAGGGGCGACTTATTTACTTATCTCGGGATACTCGTTTTAAACTGGGATGCAATGGAATATCTTTTCTCGGAAGGCAGCGAGCCTGTGATCTCTTGAACCAAGAGACTTCTGGAGACTCAATCACTGAAAATATTTTCAAAAGCAAGTCGATTGATTTTTTGTCCTATTTGAGTTGAGCAATACAAGGAGTGGCATGAAATTCGATTAGATGACTGGAGTATGTCAGGTGTGATCATACTGAATGAAAGCTTGAAGCTCTGAATGACATAATCTTGTTCCTATTCCTTATGTTCCTCTGTACTGATATTGAATAATCAGTGTTTTGCTCCTGGAAGTTGTGTTGTGAAATGCTGTATTCAGGCGGACCAGATGATCAGGTGATTCAAGTCTGGGCGAAGTTATGTGCTGCATTCACAGTCAAACTAGTTAGAACATGCAACGTAGAATAGTACAGTACAGGAATAGGCCATTCGTCCCACAACGTTTTGCCGACCGTGACGCAAAATTATCTACGCCCTTCTGTCTGCCGTTATTCCATAACTCTCCACTCGTTTCATATTCATATGCCTGTCAAAACGTTTCTTACACCTCCCTTTCACCTCTGTCATCACCACCACCCGAGCAGTGCGTTCCAGCCCGCTGCCAATCTCTTTTGAACTTCCCCACAATCATAAATGCATGCCCAATAGTTTTTGATATTTCATCACTGTGAGAGAAATTCTGACCGTCAACTTTCTTCAGTATCTCATAATTTTCAAGAATTATATCAAGTCTCTCCTCAGCCTATGTACTCCAGAGAAAGCATCTCGAGCTGCACCCGCTCCAAAACCTCTTCATGCTTCCTGTCATGTAGCAGCCACATCTGAACGCAATGCTCTTAGTGCAGCCGACGGAACGCTCTTATAAAGCTGCAAGATAACATTCAGAGCCTTGTACTCAATTCCCCGATCAGAGAAAGCAGGCATGTCATATGCCTTCTTTACTACCCTCTATAATTGTTTGATCACTTAAAGGGAGTTGTGTACTTGAACGCCAAGATCCTTCTGCACATGAATGCTGTTCAGGGTTCTATCGCTAATCGTGGACTTTTTCTCGACATTTGATATCCCAAAATGCAGTACCTCACATTTACCAAGTTAAAACTCAACATGCCATTTCCCCGCCCATACCCCCAACTGATATATATCCCACTGTATCATTCAAAATTATTCTAAATTATTCTCCTTTGAGTCAGCCACTTATGAATCCGCGCAGCCAAGTCACCGTAAATCCCATGTATTGTAACCTTCTGAAAGAGCCTTAAATAGAGAGTTGCAGTGGTCGGGAAGGTACTGCCAGGGGTGGTGTTGGTGATGGTAGATGCAATAAGGACGGTTAAGGAACATTTCGATATGCACATGAAATGGAAGGAACGGAGGGTTATCGGCCAACGGCAGGCACAAGGGCTTACTTTTATTTGGCGTCATGTTCAATATAACTTTTCTAAAGCCTTATTAAAATCCGTGCCGACAACATCCACTATTCTACTCTCACCAATCATCTCCGTCACCTCTTCAAAAAAATCAAACAAGTTAGTAAACATGATCTGCCCAATAGAACGCCAGGCTGACAGTCCTTAGTTAGGCATTGATTTACGAAATAATCGTAATTCCTATTCCTTAGAATTCTCTCCAAAAACTTCCCAAGCACTGATGCGAGATTCATCAGCCTAGACTTTCCTATATTATTCCTGTATCCCTTCTTGAAAAAAACGAGGACAGCATTAGCTATGCGTCAATATTTCGGAACCTTTTTTTAATTGAATGGAGTATTGAATACAAAACTTATCAGGTCATATTACAAATGGTTAAGACTTTGGCCGGCCACATTTGGAATATTGCATTCAGTTCTGGTCGCCTCAATACCAAAACGATGTAGATGCTTTGGAGAGGTTGAAGAGGTCGTTCACTAGGATGTTTTCTGGTGTGGAAGGCACTCGCTGTGAAAAGATGTTGAATAGATGAGGATTACTTTAATTAGAAAGACAGAGGTTGGCGGGAACCTGACTGAGGTCTCCAACTCCATGAGTCATATGGACAAGGTGGATCACAAGGAACAGTTGTTCCCATAGTGGGGGAATCAATTACTTGTGGTAACGAGTTCAAAGTGAGAGAGGAAAAAAGTACTGAGCGTAGAGGTTGGTGGGTGCCTGCAATCTGTTGCCAGCGGAGCTGCTAGAGACGGGTGCGGTAGCGCCACTTTATATGTATCAAGACAGAAAGGTGAATGGGTGAGGAGAAAGGGGGCACAGACGATTAGAAAATATGCGACAGGTTCAGAGAGAGAATTTTGATCAGCACAGGATTGGAGGAACGAAGGGACTGCTCCTGTGGTGAAGCTTTCTTTGTTCTTTGTGCTTTGATGCATGTCTGTATTGCTGGACTTCTCTTTCGACCCCAGATACTACACTGAGCACGTGATGGGCTAAGACCAGGCTCGGTGGGCTAGTGGTGTGGTCTCCTGTGGGAAGAGAATGGTCTGCATGTGTGTTGATCCATCCACCAGGACCTCCGGGTCTCTATCGACAAATCATTGTGTGATTGTCCCATTTATGCCTTGCTCAGGTTAAACTGTGCAGGCAGCTCTCAACTGAGAAAGTTCAATCCTGTGCCCGTTGGCCTTTGAAGGTTGGCATCAGTTTCAGGGATCACAGAACATTCAGAGACATCTCAGGGATGGTGAGTACCTCCAGCCATGATGGGTGGGAGAATCCGGCTGGCACATAATGAGAGTGACACCATGATGTGAGGAGGGTAGCTAATGAGCTGAGTTCGCTCAGATAGCTCCAGGAAACTAGCTCGGCCTCGTGGAGATAAATCCTCTGTCGCACACAGTGAAAATGACACTGGGGCACATTATTCTTAAATCTAGCCCAATAAACCGAGTATTCTGCTTACTCCACTTCCAGTTAGAAAGCTTGCAGAACAAATGCACATTCAAGACTCTTCAGCATATGACCACACACCAACACCTCATTCACACGTCCTTCCGAGAATCACTGACTCATGTTGCAGGATACTATCGACACATTTATATTTCATCATTCTAAAACCTGTGAACATGTCCTGCCACTGACATTGTCTCTCAATCTCTCATTTTCTGTCTATTTCCCACAGTTCTCCCATATGTTGGCATTTCAACGAGTTTCCTGCCATCTCTCTCTGGCAGTGATTTTCACACCCACAACACCCCTTGTCATGGCACAACGGAGATATCGAGCTCTATATGGATGGGAGCTGCACATCCTGTCACTTCCACTATCGGCTGTAAGTTTCCCCATGCTGACCAGTGATTGAACACACTGTTACCCAACAACGCACTGGTGGTGGAATTCACTGCTCTTCATGCTGGGAGGATAACTGACCCTTGTTCATAGATTAAGTTACTGGCGTCCATTGCACAGCTGTATTCGTTGGATATACCTCACCTGGGTCTTTAGATCTGTACACTGGTGAGGTCGGCACAGATCCCAGTGCAGGACAGATTATCTGAAACAGGTTTATTGATCAATGTGTTTGAGATCTACACAGGATCAAATACTCGACAGATACCTAGTCCACGTTTACAGGTTAATGCACTAAAATCCTTACTTGGTCTGACCTACTTGTGATTCCCGACGCAGACTCTTAACTGCCTCTGAGAGATGAACAATGAACGCTGGTCCAACCATTGATGCCCCCTTCGTGTGAGTGAATTAAAAAAGACTTGTCTGCGCAGGTTCTGTGTGGTGGATTGATAATGTGCTATTGACTGAATGATTGATTGGTTTAGTGTCATGTGAAACCAAACTGCAGTGAAAAAATTTGCTAATGAGCAGTGCAGACAGGTCATACCAAGCAAGGATATATAGATCAGAAGTACTTAGACTGAGGGACAGTGGTTTACATGTACAGGTAGTGGAATAGGAAAGATCAATGCCAGAAAGATCAGCAAAACCTTAGGCGAGAGACTGCATTCATTCATCTAATAACAGCCCGGGAGAATTTGTTCCTAAACCACTTCTTTAATGTGCTCAGGCTTCTGTGTCTTCTTCCTGATGGGGTTTGTACCACCCTGACCATCACGGAAGCCAACCTGCCATCCATGAACACCATTAGCACTGCTTATTTCCATGTAAATCTGCCAACATTATCAAGTACCACGCCCAAACTAGCTTCTGTACTTTCTTATGGTCCTATGCACAGCAGTTGCCATAGCAGAGGCTTTCTGTTCCGGATAATCTGCACCCACAGCCCCTTCCTGCACGCGCAGCACAACTGTGATTGTGCTGGCAATTTCCAAATGAATGTCATCTACAAATTCGCTGACACCAGCACCACAGTGTTCTTCCAATGATGCATAAGTTGTTGAGAGTCTTATGGTCCCGCCGAATTTGCTGAGGCGTTTGAGGAAGAAGAGACGTTGTTGAGCCTTCTTGACCGTTGCATCTACGTGGGAGTTCTAGGACACATTGTCGGCTATCATCATTCTGAGGAACTTAATTCACCCTTTCAACCTCAGTTTCATTGATGTGGATGAGGCCGTGTCCTGCTCGTTTCTTTCGGCAGTCAAAGATTAGTTCTTTAGTTTTGCTGACGTTGAGAGCGAGGTTGTTCTCATTGCGTCACGTCAACAAGCCCTCGACCTTATTTCTGCATTTTGCTTCGTCTTTTTCATTTATACTTCCTACTATGTTGCTGTTGTCAGCAAACTTGTCGATGGCATTCCATTGGAAATTGTCAACACAATCACGGTTGTACAGGGCGTGCAGGCAGGGGCTGACGGTCCATATTGCGGGAGCCGCAGTGTTGAGTGTTATCATGAAGGAGGTGCAGTTACATCTTCTCACTGATAGCGGTCTGTGAGTCAGGAACTGAGGATCCAGTTGCAATGAGCGGAGACGAGACCAAGCTCACGCCGTTTTGAGACCAGTGTGGAGGGGATAATGGTCTTGATCTAACTAACCATTTCAGCTGATCAGACAATGCCTTTATTCTGTATGCACATCACTGTGATTCGGCCTTCCATGTTTCACTCTATTAATGTTGCAGTATGACCAAGCATAGTACATCATGTTGGTGAATGATCACTCTCCTGGCAGCAGCCGTGGCTGCTTCATTCAGAAGCAGTTAGCCCTTCCCATTCTCGTCGAGTCTCCACGTTGAAAGAAAAGGTGGTTTCTCGTAAAAAGGCCATCCACTTGAGAAACCGCTCAAAGCACTCGCCCCCCCCCCCCCCCCCCCCCCCCCCCCCCCCACCCAGGACTCCCCACTGCCAATCAACCACATCAAAATGTCCCGTGTGTACTGAGTGCAATGGGGCCAATGGGGACATCAGGAGCAGACTATCAGGAAGATGGAGCAACCCTTTCCATGTCTGAATGGTGAACCCTCCAGTACACACTGTATCACAAAGTCCTATAACCTCTCCGCATTCATGTAATATACACCCTTTTCATTCTTATGGAAAATTTACAGGTTCAGAGTTACTCGTATTATATTCCATCTGTCAAATTATTGTCCATGCTTATCTATTCACAGACTCTTTACCTCCACTGGATTAATTAGTTCCCTCTCTATCTTTGTGTCATGAAAATTTAGTTCGAACTCAGTTGCTCCACGTAACTGAACCATTGATATAGATTGCAAATAATGAAGGGCCCAGCACTGGTCACTGTGTTACTGCAGTCATGAAGTTCTGTTAAACTAAAAAACACTATTTTTTGCCAGTTGACGGTATCTTCAATATGAGGCCGAGACGTTCCCTCCACCAGGAATGTGAGCTGGGTTTTTCTACAGATACTGGTAAGGACATTTCCATCTGTGTCAAGTGGTTTGTGAGAATGGTTTCCTCTTGTTGATTCGCCCATCCCTTCCCACATTCTGGCTACTGTATAGTTGATGCGTGTCCCTGCTCAGTCAGTGGTGGCCCCGTGGAGACATTCTCGGTGATGGACATTGAACTCCCACACACAGCTTACGTCATATGCCCTTGTTAACTTAGTGTTTTCGCTGATTTATTTTAACATCAAGGGGAACTGATTTATCACAGAGGGCAGTAGATGTTCATCATAGGTGATTCTTCGACCAACTGTCACCTGCTAGCATGAGATTTCCCGGCTTCTGGAATCAATGTTGGGGAATTACACAGTAACACCTTCCCTGACTGCATCCCGCGATGTCTCCACCACTGGTGGCTCTGTCCTGCCGGTGGGCCAGGATCCACTCAGGAATGGTGATGGGCTTCAACTAACATTACCCATCGGGTCTGATTCTGTGATAAGATTGTGTCAGACTGTTTTCTCACTAATCAAAATAAGGAATAAACTGAAAAATGAAGCAGGGAATAACAGCTTAATAATGGCTTAAAATGAAAGGCAATCTATCGGAATGGATGTTTTATTCTCAAAGAAGAATGATAATTTCAAAACATACATTGGTGGAAATGAATATGGTTTAAAGGCATTAGAGAGGCAGAGCTGCCTGGAATCTGATATGGGGCACACAATATCCGGAACAATCAAATTCATTCAGTAAAGTTTCCACCCAGGATTATCTCCTTTCCGTTCAATTGGTTCAGCTATTTATAGGCCAGTGAGCTTAACATGGGTAGTGGGAGAAATTCTCGGATCCATTACGAAGGACATTATAGTGGTGTATTTAGAAATGAATGGCAGAATCCGACAGAAAGAGTATGGATTTTGACAGGAAAATCATGGTTGACAAATATGTTGGAGTTCTATGAAGATGCACCCAGTACAGTTGACAAATGGGAGTCAGTCGAAATGGTATATTTTGACTTTGGAATCGTTTGACAAATTCCTGCAGAACAGATTATTGTGCAAGATTAAAACGCATGGGATTGGATGAATGTATGGAGTTGGAAAAAAAACTGATATATTCAGGCTTTGGTGAAACACGAGGCACGACACGCATAGTGTCTCACGCCCACTGTCCTCCTCTTTCCAAGAAAAGAAAGACCATATGCTGAGGGATGCGTTGGTAACTATTTTTTTTTTTTCATTTTCTTTCATTTCATCAATGTTTGTTGGTAATTCAGAGCAGAGGGGATGGAAGCCAGTGCAGTTGCATTCTCATCTTGCAGGATGTGGGACGTAAGGGTTATACTACTCTACCTGCTGACTACACCCACGAGATGTGTACTAAACTCAGCTCCTTACAGACAACGTGGGGGAACTCGAGAGGGAGTTGGATGAACTTCGGAAATTTTGGGACGCTGAGGGGGTGATAGGGAGAAGTTATGGGGAGGTAGTCACACCGAATTCACAGGATAAATGCAGCTGGGTGAATGTCAGGAGAGGTAAAGGGAACAGGCAGGCAGTGCAGGGATCCCATGTGGTCGTTCCCCAAAATAATATGTATACCGTTCTGGATACTGTTGAACAGCGTATTAAGAGGGGAAAGCCTTAACGGCCTGATTTCTGGCAAAGAGCCTCGCTCTGTGCTTAGGAAGGGAAGAAGGGAGACTGTTGGTGATATGAGATTCAATCGTTACAGGAACAGACATGAGTTTCTGCAATCATCAGAGACACGTGGTTGAGAATGGCCTCCATCTCATCTCATCTGCTTCCCACACTCCTGCATTGGACCCCCAACCTTCCTACAGCCAAAAGTACAGAAACCCCTCGCTTCTCCCGTTCCAGCACAACAAGGTCCATATACACCGCACCATCCTCCACTATTTCATCCACGTAAAAACGAACCATACCAACAGAGACATATTTCTGTCCTTCCCGCTATCAGCATTTTAGCGAGATCAATCCCTTCACAACTCTCTCGTTAGATCCACGTCACAAACGACTTCCTCTACCTTCCCCTGACACCGCAGAAAGTGCAAACTCTGGGCCCATGCCCCCCATTTCCTCCAGTGATTCTTCCACTTTCTACAGAAACTTACGTGCACCTCCACTAATATCAGTTACTCTGTCAATTGCATCCCATCGGCGTGACAGAACGCCAACGTGTGGATCATTTCAGAGAATATCTCTGGGACACCAGCACCCACTGCCAAGCACACGATGGCAGAACACTTCAACTCCCTTTCCTAAACAGAAAAGGGCATGCAGGTCCTCGGCATCTTTCATCACCAAACCCTTACCACACAACGCCTGAAAAAAGAACGCCTCATATTTCGCCTTGAGACCCTGTCACCACAACAGATCAACGCGGATTAAAGCAGTTTCCACATTTCTCCTCCTCCCACTTTATCCCAGTCTCAAACGTCAAACTCAGAACGGCCCTCTTAACCAGTCCACCACGTCTCCTATCTATCTGCTCCAGTCTCCTCTCTGACCTATCCTCTTCTCCCCCACTGCATTTACCTATCCCATTCCCAAGTTCATTCGCCCCAACCCGAGCCACCTTCTATTTATCTCTCATTTCATCTCCCCAGCCTACGAGCGTGAATGCTGATGAAGGGCTGATGCCCAAAACTTCGATTCTCCTATTTCTCGGATAATCCCGGACTTGCTATGCTTTTCCAGCACCACTCTCTCGATTCTGAACTCCAGCAACTGAAGTCGTTGCATTCTCCTCGATCGGAAGATATATAGGATTTGCTGTTTGAAAACCAAGTAAGCCAGGTGTTAGACCTCGCTTTGGGAGAATATTTTCCTGACAGAAATCATAACTCCCCGACTTGTATTATCGTCATGGAGAAGGGGAGAAGCAGGCAGTATGGGTCAGTATTTAATTCAGGGAGGTTGGAATTACAATGCTATTAGACAGGGACTGGGACACCAAACTTGGGAACAGACGTTCTCAGGGAAGTGCACAACTGAAGTGCACAGGTTGTATTGGAGCACCTGTTGATAGTTCTGTACATGTTGTCCTACTGAGGCAAGGAGTGTCAAAACGGTGGTTTACAATGGATGTGGCACATCGCACCAAGAAAGAGAAATAAGCTTCTTTCAGGTTGAGGACGCAAGGATCAGACAGGACTTTAGATGCTTACATGATAGCCAACAAGGAAGTGAGGAAAGAACTTTGGAGAGCTAGAATAGGGAATGATAAAGCTTTAACGGGTAGGATGAAGTAAAACACTAGGGCGTTCTACACTGAAGTGAGGAACAAGAGGATGTCCACAGTGAGGGTAGGGCCGATCAGGGTTCGGGGAGGGAACGTTTACCTCGAGTTGGAGAAGGTAGGGGAGGTCCTTCATGAATACTTTGCTTCAGTATTCACTACTGAGAAGGATCTTGACATTTTTGAGGACAGCGTGATAGAGACGGAAATGCTGGAATTGGTTGATTTTCGGAAGGAGGCTGTGCTGAAATATTTGAAAAAAAAACCCAGGAAAAATCGATAAATCCGCTAGGCCAGGTGGGATATGCCCCAGGTTACTACAGGAAGTGGGTGATGAAACTGTTGTGCCTTTACCGATGATCTTTGCATCCTCACTGTCCACTGGAGAAGTACCAGGTGAGTGGAGGGTGGCAAATGTCCTTCACTTATTCCAGAAAGGGAATAGGGAAATTTACAGTGTAGTTCGTCAAACGTGGTCAAATCAATCGGGAGGATGTTGAGAGACGGGATTTATGATTACTTCGAAAAGCGCAGTTTAATTAGAGATAGTCAGAATGGCTTTGTGAGGGGCAGGACATGCGTCACAAATTGTGTTGATTTTTTCAGAATGTGTCAAAACATGTTGATGAAGCTAGAGCAGTGGTTGTGGTGTGCATGGATCTTGGCAAGGTATTTGATATGTTTCCCTATGGTAGGCTCATTCAAAATGTAAGGCAATATAAGAATGAGGAAATCCTCTCTGTCTGGATACAGAATTGGCTGGCCCATAGACCACAGAGGGTTGTAGTTGGTGGAAAGTATCCAAATAGGAGCTTGATGACGATTGTAGTTCAAAAGTCCTAAGTTCTGGGATGCCTGATCTTTTATAAGCGCATTGGATTAGGAAGTGGAAGGGTGAGTTAGTAATTTTGCCAATGACACAAGGTTTGGTTGATTTCTGGATAGAATGGAGGGCTTTTCATGTTGCAATGAGACATTTATGGGATGCAGAACCAGGCTGATATATGGAAGATGGAGTTCAACCTGGGAAAGTGTGAAGTCTTTCACTTTTGAATGTCGAATTTCAAATCAGAACACAGGGTTAACGGCAGGATTCATGGCAGTGTGGAGGTTCAGAGTGATCTTGATATCCAGGTTCATAGATGCCTCAAAGTTGCCACCCAAGTTGATAGGTTTGTTCAGAAGGTGGATGGTGTGGTGCATTCATTAGTTGTGGTACTGATTTTAAGAGCCTCAATGTAATGTACTGCAGCACGATGGTGAACCCTTCTGTTAAGTATCACAAACACACAGAAAAACTTAACTCACCTCGTAATCTGTTGACGTACGAGTGACAGAGAACGACCAAAATTCTACTATTTCAAGAAAAAGTAACAACATTACTCTTTAACACCAAAAAACAACACTACACAACAACTATTTACAATTATAAGCCTTCTTTCTCTGAAAGGTCTGTTAACTACCTTCTACTCTACAACAATATACTGATCCAACAAAGTAATTCTTAGATTTACAGCAAAATCAATTTTCAAAACGAAATCACACCTGTCGTCTGTGGTGGCAAACTCCCTCTGCCGATAGATATCCCTGTGGCATCTTCAGTCTTCTGCTCTAAAGATTTTTCATATGAACAAGGTAACCTTAAGAGAGAGGGTTTGCACGGGGTTTGTCTGACAATGGCAGGCGGTGCTCTTCCTCTGGCTAACTGTCCAAATTTCCGGCATACTTATACCCCAAATCATGTTTTTTTTTATTGGTTCAATGTTTTCAAAACAGTAAAATTCAAATTCGATTGATTTTCAGTATCTTGGGGCGTAATTTAAACTGATTGGTTAAATTCGAACTGCTGCAAAAACATCACAACCAAGCTCAGGTACTGTTACACTTGTAATTTTCCAGTACATGCTGAGATTGCTGTCAGTTATGTGACAGGCGTTTGCATTCACCCTCTCTTATAGGTGCAGTGCACGTCTTCAGCTTTGGAACACCTCTGTCTTCGGAAAATAATGGATCATCATCATGAAGATAGCTTATTTTTGTTCGAATTCTTAATTCTATTCCGATGAAATATATAGGACGTTAATATCTGTTCAATCTTATCTATACTTTATGTGTTAAATCCGCGATGCCGCAACTACTATCACATTCTTACGATCTGCAATATGTCCAATTTGTAAATAAAACGTCTGTAACATAAACCTCCAAAGAAATAGTCTCATATTCTTGTCTTTAAAGTGTTCCAAAAATATAAGAAGATGGGGATCCATATACACAACCATCTCCGAAACATGATTCACGAAATTACCATTAAAATGTTGGAAGGCCAGTATCAACTCAATAGTTAATTTTGTATTGTGCAGTATTTTCTCTGGTGCATATTAAGCTTCTTTGAAAAGTACCAACTGATAGTTCAATTTCATCAGCATCTTCCTTTTCTAGTATTATTCGAATTCCTATGTTGCCAGCATCGATTGCAATTTTGAAGTGTTTCGAAGCGTTTTGTGTAGCTAAAATTGGTGCGGAGGTTAATACTGCTTTTAATTCTCAAATATTTTTCACATCGTTCTGTCCAGAAAGAAATGGTGTTCTTCTTCACCAAATCTCTTAATGGTGACACTATGCTACTGAAGTTTGGAACAAACTTCCAATAGAATTTGCTTCCTCCCAAAAGTCGGAGTACCTCTTTTTCCAAACTTCGTCATGAAAAATTCGTCGATGGCCTTCGTCTTCGTTTTCCAAGAATTCAGTGTCCATGACCGGATTCATTTCTCAAGAATGCCACCTCTGCGTTCGCGAATTCTGTTTTCCATAATTTTGGTACAATTTTGCTTTCCTTAATCGTTCAAAGACACTGCCAACTCTATCTGGTGATCTTTCCAGGACTCACTAAAGATCACTCTAACGTCCAAATAGACGGCACAGTTTGTTAACTGAGCCACAACTCTGTTCATGTGTCTTTGGAATGTGGGCAGGTAGGGGGTGGGGCGGTGGAAAGTACTTCTTTCGAATGGGTATCACGTTGAATTGATTACCCGTTTGGTGATACCAATGCAGAAATTTCTTTTGCTTTATCTGGTTTAGGTGCCTACCAATAACCACCCAGTAAATCCAACTTTGTGAGTCACTAGCTTTTTCAACATTCTCTAAACCGTCCGCCAATGTCGGTATTGAGTATGAGTTTAATTACAGCATTGATATTACAACACTCCACGCAAAATCATTGAGGCCCGTCAAGTTTGGGAACGAACACGATCGTCAAAATTCACTCACTCCGCCTTGGTTCGATGATATCATTGTTGAGCATTGCCTTCGCTTCATCCAGACCAATCCAGCTTTAAAAGAATTGAGTCTGTAGTGGTATTGTTTTATCGGAACAGCAATCACTACGTCAAGCTCATGCGCAATAACATTAGTCTTCCCCATCCTCGTCCTGCATATGTCCTAATAATGCTGCAACAACCCTGTAAAATGCGTTCTTTGTTGCTGAGACAGGTACTTTATTAACTTTTACGATTGTTTAACGTATTCTGTGGTGCGTCAACTGCACAACATTTGGGTTTGATTCCTCATTCTGTGGCGCAGTCACCAGCACATTTTTTTTTTCCAGTTCCTACTTAATTATATTGAGGTTTCAAATGTTCACATTACGTCTGACACAGTTTTTGTTTCTCAAACTGGCATCTGTACACGTTAGTTTACATGACTCAACCTCTTCTCTGTTAACCAGTGATCCCTTCTCAATGGTTATCAGGAATGCGCCATCTCCACAGGAATACGTCAGAATTTCAGATCTTCTATGTGGCACCTCCTTCATCATATATTGTGCTCTCTTCGGGTGCATTTTTAGTTAACTCACATGCTCTATTTAATCTCTCCCTCACCTCTGATAGATAATCCAAGTGTGAGGCCTCCCAATTTGGCGCTGTCAATTTGTCTTTAATCAATTTTAAGGGCCTCTCACTTCACGTTAGAATGTTAACTCTAAGGGAGTAAACTGAGTAGGTTCATTTGGGGCCTATCGATTGGCAAGCAAAACGAATGGGAGACCTTCATCCCACTCATTCGGCAAACCCTACACTTTTAGCATTTCATTCAGCGTCTGATGCCGTCTTTATCACGCTCCTTCGGATTCAGGATTTTGCACTCTTGAATTAGAATTTTGGATACATAAGCCATCTATGACTTCCTTAAGTAACCCAACACAAAACATAAGACCCTTGATCTGATTGAGACTTTCTCGGTGGCCCATACCAAATGCAGAATGCTACTAATACCTCTACCATCCATTTTCCCTTCATGCTCTGCAATGGAATTGTCTCTGGAAATCTGGTAGACACATCCAATATGGTTCGCAAGTATTAGTTCCCACTTTTAACTCTCAGGATGGGAACTACACAATCAGTTGTAGCCCGTGTAAAATGTTCTTCAAATGCAGGATTTCTCAACAAAAGTGTTGGTTTTCTTATCGCCTGTGGATTACCTACCACTTAGCATGTTTGACACGTACAGCAAAATATAACCACATCTTTGTGCATTCCAGGGCAATAGAAACGGGTTTTGTCCATTAGCCTTACTCTTCGATGCATCTCGGTGAATACCTATATGTACTTCATGTACAACCCGTGACACTTCATCCGTGTACACTATCAGCGACACAAACAGGTGCACTTCGGCACATTTCAACCTTGCACAATCCTGCCGTGGTCTCCGGTTTCGTCTCTAGATTTCATTTTTAAGATAATAACTATCAGGAATCATCTTTGCCTTCATTTTGAGTATGCATCAATATATGTCGATCTTCTTGTCTCGTCTTTTTGTTCTCAGTCCATTGGTATTCAGAACTAATCCCTACTGCTTTAGCCTCTGCCCATTCAGTTTTTCATGCACCATTGCACCAAACAGTTTTCCCGCTAACTGAATCTCAACTCCCTCACGTTATTCTTTAGATTTTGAACTATGGTATGAATTATGGGAGTGGTACCGTGTTACTATACAATCTGGTAAAGGACCAGGAAATCTTTCCTTTACCTCCTCAGTTTGGTGATCTTCCCTCGGCTCTTCCACGACAAGGGCATTCACTCCTTAATTGGAGCCTTTTAAATTGTTCTCAAGAAGAGACTGGGTTCTGGGAACTTACGCTCTGTCAATCACACCCACTGTTACTTCTCCAGTCTTCCGTTGGCACTCCAACCTGATCTTATATCGGGGAACACTGAACATCTGTCCATCTAACCAACAAATTAACACTCTCGGATAATAGATCAGAAAGAGTGCAAATACGTGCATCTCTTACTATTAGAGACTGGTTAGATCCTGTATCGTTCAAAATTATAAATTATTGCCCTTCTACTCCTTTCTGAGTAAACGTTACCCACAGAAGCTAATTATTTATAGAGATCAGACACGAGTATCATTCCCAGTCACTACTTTGGTTGTGCACTCTCTTGCAGTTCCTCGAACTTTCATGGGATTTCCTTTACGAACTTCAGAAATGCCTCTGGCTTAGCTTCTTTTCCCACATCTTTTCCCACAGTGCCTTTCTTTAACGACCAGCGCTGTGAGTTTACGTGAGTTTACAACAGTGGAAAACACCTAAGATCTTTCACCTCCGTTCCATCCTCTTAGGCTTCCTTTTTAACCTATCAGAAACGTTTACCAGTGTTCTCTACTCTTTGTTTCGTAGTGTAGGATCTCCCCTTCTCACAACTTCTAACCCTCGCGGAACGAATTTCTTGCTGGATGCTCGGGTTTGACTTCTGTTTGAATGTATATTCGTCTGCTGCTCTTCACACTTCCTGAATTTTGGGTTCATTCACTTGAATTCGTATCGTATCTGGAAGGGGATTTTTTAATACACGTCCAGTGGAATAATCTGAATTTAGAGTCCCATAGGTCTGATCTATTTTTAAGGCGCGCACCCATTTATCAATATGACAATATTTAGTTCTTTCAAACTCAGCAAAAGTCTGACCTGATTCCTTCTTTATGCTTCTGAACTGCACTCGATGTGCTTTAGATACAAATTTATGATCCTCGAAACACCCATTTTTACATTTGAATTATCCCTTTCCCCTCAACTGACAGTGTTGCAAAGGTCTCATTAGTCCGAATTTCCTCTTTATTTCGAATTAGAACTACCCACAAGTCCCGTAACCACTCCATTTGTCTAGTGATTTTTTTATAAATGAAATAAAGAAGGCTTTGACATATTTGTATATATCACTACCTTCTCCCTTCATTTCCAAACTGTTAATTTGATTTTTCTTGTGAAGTCACAACTTCCGAAGTTTAATCTCTCTTTCTCTATTTCTCTCTCTGTTCTTTTTTTGTCTCTCTCCCTTTCTTCTTTATCTCTTGCTCAGCTAAGTACCTTCTGTCATTCTTCTTCCTTTCTCTTTCTTTTTCATCTCTCTCGATTTCTTATCTCTCTTTCTTATTTCTCTCCATTTCTTTATCTTTTAACTCGATTTTCCCAAAATGCAATTTACGTTTTCCTAACTCTACTGCACTTGTCTTTTTCTCTGAATCACCTAAGTGTTTGAGTAATTAAGTTCAACTTTTCTCTTTTCGTTTGTCCTTGTTTAGATCCAATCCTAAACACTTCGCTAATTGTTTTCTTTCCTTCGAAAGTTTATTGGCAGAATTGTTAATCGTCTTCAAACCCCAGAACGACTTTAGCAATTTTCAGAGCCAGTTCTCTCACTTTTAACTTAAAAAACCACAAGCAACAGAAAGTAAACGGATTGTCTCCTCTACGTTTTAGTTAATGATCTAGGACACGAATTGGCAAGTCTTTGAACTGTTAAAATTTGCCCAAATGCCAGCCTGGGTCTGTCGACACCTCAGCAAATTTATGGAATCGACTCCCAGACTCTTATGCCGCGATGGGGAACCCTTCTGCCAATCAAACCAAACCAATCAAACCAGAAAACCTCATCTCGCCTCATAATCTGTTCAAGTACAATTGACAGATAACTACCTAAATTCCTCTATTAAAGAATAAATAAGTAAAAATATTATTTACCTACAAAACAGAATATGAACCAACAACGTTTTACAACTCTAAGTCTCCTTTCTCTTAAAGGTTTTTGATATACCGCACACTCTGTAACAGTATGCTGATCCAATAAAGCCGCAATAAAATTTAAAGTAGAAACAGTTTTCAAGACCGAACACAGCCGTCTTCTCCGGTGTCCTACTCCCTGTCTAGATCTCCCTGGGTCTTTTTCGGTTTCCTACTGCAGAGATGCATCTTATGAAAACGTTACCTTCTGAGAGAGAGTTTGCAGGTAGTCTGTCTGGCGGTGATCTTTCTCAGCTAACTTTCCAAAATGTCTGCTTTTCATATCCCAAAGCATCGGATTGTCGCATTGGTTCAATGTTGTCAAGGTAGTAAAAATCAAATTCGATTAGTTTTTAATATCTTGGGGCACAGTTTTGATTTATTGGTTAAATTCAAATTGCTGTGATATCGTAGCAACCAAGCTCAGATATTTGCTTCACAGCTCAAGGTTACAGTCTTTCAAGTGTCAGGTCCACGCTGAAACTGCTGTCAGTAACATTACAGGTGTCTGCATTCACTCTTTCTCAAAGATACAGTGCACACCTTCAACTTCATAACATACGCTGCAGCTCTACAGAGCCCTGGCTATTTCACACTTGGATTATTTTATTCAGTTCTGGTCACCTCGTTATAGGAAAAATGTGAAAGCTTTCAGGTGGGATAAGAGAACATTAACCAGAAAGCTGCCTTGACTGGGGGGAATGTCTTCTGAAGAAAGATTGAGGGAGCTACGTCTTTTGTCATTGAAGCGAAGATGCTTTAGAGATGACTTGACAGATGTGCGCAATGTGTTGAGAGGCAGAGATAGAGTAAACAATCAGAGACATTTTCACATCGTGGAGGAAATTGTAGGAAGGTTTACCCGAGATATCAGAGGTGAATTCTTTTTCAGAGATGGGTGGGTGCCTGGAATGTGCTCTCAGAAGTGATAGTTGAGTCTGATACTTCATGGACATTTGAACGTTTCTTGAATAGAACATGGAAGTTACGAAAATGAAGGATATGTAGGTTCGTCTGATCTTAGACTATGGTCAATGGTGGCACAGCACTGAGGGCTGAAGGGCCTGTACTGTGGTGTCCTGTTCAATGTTCCATGTTCTGTGTAAAATTGGTTGGCAGAGAAGAAACAAAGAGGAGAAATGAATGTGTCGTTCTCAAATTCGCAGGCAATAACTCGTGAAGTACCTTGGGAATCGGTGCTAGGACCCAACTATTCACAATGTATATCAATGATTTTGCCAGGCAACAAAATGTAATTCCTCAAAGCATGTTGTGGTTCTGTTCGCCGAGCTGGAAGTTTTTGTTGCAAACATTTCGTCCCCTGGGTAGGCGACTTCATCAGTGCTTGGGAGCCTCCTGCGAAGCGCTTCTTTGATGTTTCCTCCGGTGTTTATAGTGGTCTGTCCCTGCCGCTTCCGGTTGTCAGTTTCAGCTGTCCGCTGTAGTGGTTGGTATATTGGGTCCAGGTCAATGTGTTTGTTGATGGAGTTTGTGGATGAATGCCATGCTTCTAGGAATTCCCTGGCTGTTCTCTGTCTGGCTTGCCCTATGACAGTAGTGTTGTCCCAGTCGAATTCATGTTGCTTGTTGTCTGCGTGTGTGGCTAATAAGGATAGCTGGTCGTGTCGTTTCGTGGATAGTTGATGTTCATGTGTGCGGATTGTTACCTGTCTTCCTGTTTGTCCTATATAGTGTTTAGTGCAGTGCTTGCATGGTATTTTGTACACTACATTCGTCTTGCTCATGTTGGGTATCGGATCCTTTGTTCTGGTGAGTTGTTGTCTGAGCGTGGCTGTTGGTTTGTGTGCCGTTATGAGTCCTAGGGGACAGCTGAAACTGACAACCAGAAGCGGCAGGGACAGACCACTATAAACACCGGAGGAAACATCAAAGAAGCGCTTCGCAGGAGGCTACCAAGCACTGATGATGTCGCCTAGCCAGGGGACGAAACGTTTGCAAAAAAAAACTTCCAGCTCGGCGAACAGAACCACAACAACGAGCACCCGAGGTACAAATCTTCGCACATCCTCAAAGCATGCACATGATATGAAGTTAGGTACAAGTAAGAATTGCGATGAGGATGCACATTTACTTCAGCATTATCTGGAAAGTTTGGATGAAAGGCAAGTAAATGTCAGATGTAATATAACTAGTATAATTATATTGCTCACCTTGGAAGCACAAACAAGAAAGTAGATTACTACCTGGTTGGCTATAACTTGGGAGACAGGTGTCTGCAGCAGGATCTTTGTGCACCAGCCATTAAAGGTAAGCATTCAGGTTCAGCAGACGATAAAGGTGGCAAATGCTATGTCGGTCTTCATTCAAGTAAAGGAGCAGGGATGTGTGCTAGAGTTTAATAGGGGCTTGGTGAGGCCACACCTCGAATAATGTGAACAATGTTGGTCTCCGTTTCTGAAGAAGGGTGTTCTTACTCTCAAACGAATGCAGCAATTACACCTGCAGATTGAGGGCATGATGGAATTGCCATATAAGGTGAGAGTGATTGGGATCGGGATTGTTCTCGCTGAACTCCAGGCGAATGAAGGGTAGTCACATGGAGACTTGTAAAACTCTAAGTGGAGTAGATGGTAGATACAGGGCAGATGTTCCCAATTGAGTGTGACCAGAGCCATAGATCACAGCCTGGGGATTCGGGCTGGATCATTTACGATTGAAATGAGGAGACAGTTCTTCACTTAAAGAGTAGTGAGCCTGTGGAATTCATTACCACAGGAAATAGTCGATTTCAAAACATTGAATGAACTCACAAGGCAGATAGATATAGCACTTGGGTGAATGGGGTCAAAAGTTATGGGGAAAAAGCAGGGTTAATCTATTGAGTGGACGTTCGTACATCATCGTGATGAATTGTGGCGCAGGCTGTTATGCTCCAATTCCCTCATCCTGTTGGTATCTTCTATGTTACTACGTTTCTATGATGCAGCCTGTCGGTACAGTAACAGACTGCGGGTCGTGCTTGTTTGTCGAATCTTCTCCGACAGGGTGTTACGGGGATACTATTCAACTTTTCTCTCAACTCAGGGCCCTTTGCGAAAATCCATCATCCCACTTACTGTATCTATCGCGTCAATGTGCAAAGAATAATAATCTTCGTTAAAACTTACTGCCAAGCAGCAAACAGAATTATATTATAGTTTGTCTTTGTGTTGAAGAAGCTGAACTGGAGCGACACAGTCTCAAGTTCTCAGGAAAGGGGAGGGGAATGGGCCTGAGCTCTTACGTTAGGGTGAAGTCACTCTGTCTTTGTTTTCAGTCTCGCTCCATATCATCTTCTTTCCTACTCTCCTTATGCTCTCCATTATTGTCTTCCACAAATACTCTCTCATCTCCTGTTGTCAACGGGCAGTGTAGTGTGTGACCACATGCTTTTGCTGAGTGAAAAGCGTAGAGCGGGTCCACTGCCTGATGTAAGCTGTACAGATTGGCGATCGTTTGACAGGATATTGCTCGGGGAAGAATTTGGGGATGGGTTCACAGGCCACTGCTATCGACAACATAACTCCATCGAGACCGGAACTCTCCGATTATTTTGGGGTAAAAATCAGAATCAATAATGCTCTTAATCGAGGAAATCTGCCATCGTCACCTGGTGTCCTCACATGACAATATATTTACTGAGTTGTTCCTTAAATTTAGTTTTGAAAGGGTTTCGGCTTATTGTTTATTAAATAAACAGGTAAGCGTCGTCCGATATCCAGAAGATCAAGTCACCTTTCTATGTGTCTCGCCCAGCAGATTCCATTCTTATTTCATAAACTTCCATTCGCTTCGGTTCTTCAGCAAGAGCGCACTGGGTTTGTGTCACTTTACTTATTCGCCGTTATACCCTTGCTATTCAGCTATCATTTTGATGAATCTGTGCTGCAATCAAATTCACGCAGTTTCAGCTGGCACACAGTTTGTTTTAAATCTTGTTTCTAGCAAAGAATCTGCGAGTTGACTCTTAATATTAATTAACGACAAAATTCATTTAGTTAACGCAATGAATACAATAATAACAAAATACACTATAAACTAACAATTTGCATCATAAATCTAATCAACTTTCCTTTGCTTTAACTGAACTCCGGATAATCATATACAACCACACTAGACCTTAACCGTGGTTAATGTGGCGATGATCATCTGGTCTTCTCCCAGCAGTCTCAGGAGTGTCTTCTCTTTTCGATGGTTGGTCTCAAATTACGGCTCCTGAATGTGGTGTTGCAATTTTTCCTATACTTAGAAGTCTAGGCAACAATTTAGGAGGGCCCTCAATGTTTATCACTAAATTGACCAGAGCTCGATCACCCTGAAAAATCGGGCCCAACCGGGTGCTGCTATATCAAGGGAAAAGTGGCACTCATTCCTGGAGGTACTGGGTGCACGTAAGTCCTCTCATACTTTTCAAATAAGGGTGTCAGGTGTCCCTGTGCCTGAAAAACAACTCGATTTTTCTGGTTGTCCTGGGAATGGCATTCAGGTTGATACTTCTCAATTGAAATTCAAATATATATTGTACTGTCTGCAAATTCTGGATCAATTAAATACTGTCTGAATTTTGCATCATGTTTATTAGCACATACACATTGATGAAGGCTTGCCTCAATTTACCAACGTGTCTCATTTATTGTGCATTCATCGTAAATCCATCATAAATCCGTCATTTCGAGCAGCCTATCTAGCCGCATTCACTCCTCTTGTGCATGAACGCAAAGCATGATTGATCATATAATCACAAAACCAATCTCGATGCAGTGATTAGGTGAGCAGCCAGGCTCAGGGAAAACGCAACATAAACTTAAATAGAAATTCTCTTATAAGTAGCATATTCGAAAAACACACCGAGCTGCCTGTCAAGCAAGCATAATCAAACTATGTCGAAAAGGAACAAAAATATCGTAGAACGGGTTGATGAGGCGAACGTCGTAAACTAAAAATAAATAATAATTTGGCGACATGAACAAATGCAAAAAAAAAAATCACAAGAGAAATCAAACACACATCGTAAAACTGGAGAATACTTCACATAAAGAATAGGACACAATAGTTTACACAAACAAACACAGAAAATAATATTTAGTCGGTTAAACAAATAATTAAACAATCGCAATCGCATTTAATAGGCTCATGGAGACGGTAAAATCAGTGAGGAATCCAGATTGAGTCTTTCTGATATTTCTATTTCACAATGGGCAAGTTTGACTGTGAGGATAGTGAGAATTGCTTTAATATCTGTATTTTGCACATTGGCATCATTGACCTGCTGAACTATCTTGGCGATAGTTCTATGGACTGTGCCCAGACGGACTTGAATCTGATGGAACTCATCCAGAAGGAGCTGGAGACCAATGGTGTACTTCTTCAGGTAGTCCTCCAGAGTTTGCCGAAATTCCTCACTCACATTAAATTCCATCCTTTCGGTTTTGTGTATATCTATTAGCTGAGTTGGCACTACCCTGACAGGCATGTGTGGCCTCAGACGGAAGTTGCTTTGGTGATCCGACAATATCCCGTCCCATATTGATATGTGTTAAGTGAGCATGAGGCAATATTCCCTTTCCCGGGTTATATGGATGCCCAGATTGCAAGCCTCCATGTACTACCCTGTCATGGCAAGTACTGAAGACATGCCAGAGTGCCTATAAGGATACCACGATTACACACGGGGACAACATGAACCATGTGTGTGACAGGGGCTCATTGGACTCGGCCAAAGTGATCTATTTCATACGCTGCAAGCAACGATGCCCTGAGGTGTGGTATATTGTTGGGACAAAGCAAACGTAACAACAAAACATGAATGGGCAACGCAAAACAATCACCAGCAGAAGTATTCCCTCCCAGTTCAGGAAAACTTCAGTGGTCTGAAACGTTCGGTCTCAGACATTCCAGTGACCTCTTGCAAGATGGACTTCGGGACAGGGAACAACGCAAAGTGTCCGAGCAGAGGCTGATAGCCAAGTTCGGTGTCCCGGAGGATGGCCTCAACTGGGGCCTTGCGTTCATGTCACACTGCAGGTGACCACACGATGTTCTACACTGTCTCTCTCTCACACACACAAATACACTCTTACATGCTCAGACTCTCATGCAGGCCCTCTCTGATTTGCAAGGTTTCTCGCATATGCACGCATGTACACCACCAATACTCTCACCCACTCACGCATCCTCTCACAAACTTATATCACTTCACACTCACACACACATTTTGGCGGGCTTGCACACATACGGACACACACTATCTCAACTGCACTCACGTGCATACATATGCTGTCGCTAAGTCATTGAGCATTTCCCTTTCTGTCGCTTCTCTGCTCTGGGTTTGACCTTCCCGTCAACTGTCCTTAACTTTCGTCCCAATCATCTATGAGTCTAATGGAGATATAGTCTTTTTTAAGTCGGGAAGAGTACAACTATGTCACTTAGGGTTCGGCTAAATTTATCAACATAGTTAACATTTTATGGTAGATGACAGTAGAGAGAATTTTTCCAATTGGGTTAAAATCGAATCTGTTTTGTAAACCGGGGGTGGAGTCAGGAGAAGTGGATTGGGTTTTAGGCCATCCCGAGTTGCATATAAAACGACCTTGCACTCTACGATTTCCAGGGCAACGCTGTCCGAGTTCCAAATCCCTTATCTGAGCAGTATGCGAAGCATCCCATTTCGGGGCACACGTTGGTTGAGAATCCCCAGCAATCATATGTAATTTCTGTGCTCAGGTAACAATCAGCTGTGCTTCAATTTGTGTTTTTATATACTTATATCCAAATATATATATATATATATATATATACATATATATATATATATATATATATATATATATATATATATTTAAGGATTTAACCATAACAGACCATCCTCACATTTGCCTTCATCCATTGCGCCAAACCTTGTTTATCATGGGTACACATCTCTTGGTCTGTTCGATGTTATTTTTTGTTGCTTCCAGGTTTGATGATTATCCCGATGAAGGAGATCTTGACGATGTTCTATGTGGTCATGTTTGTCCTCTTGAGAGATCAGCGTTGATTCCATAGTTGTCCTTATCGTTTGTCAGAATAGTTCAGAGTAGGTGTCATGCAAAACACTGACCTCCCCCACTTTTTTTGTGCTGCAATGGGAACCCCATTTGGAATGTTAATTCGGGTGGAGAAGCCCCGTACTTGCCAAATTCGATTTACAGTGACAAATGGCATGATATTGGAGTGATCAGAGAAGATGCAAAAAATGTGGTCATTATGCTAAAAAATAATGAAACTGAGGTGGTCGTTGTAACCTCGGGACAGAAGCGAGAACGAAAATTTAGTACAATGAGCGATGTCAGGAAAACCAAGCAACAGTAATCTGGTCAATCCCATCAGTGCGTATAGGAATATAATTTGGCAGAAATGGCTCTGCAGAGGCATGCGAAATTAAGGAGAATTTAGACCATCAGTATCTCTGACGCCTTGCTTTGGCTGCTGTCAGCACCTGTTTCATCAGATTGACTAATGAGTTAAATAGGCACCGAAAAGGGACTCGTGAATTTGTCACAAGTCCTCGATCTCTGGGGGCTTGGCAAAATTATATCCTCATGGATGGCATAGGGGTTAGCACTGCTGCCTCACAGTGCCAAGGACACGGGTTCAATTCCAGCCTCAGGCGACTGTGTGGAGCTTGTACATTCTGCCTCTGTGTGCCCCAGTTTACTTCCAGAATCCAAAGATGTGCTGGTGAGGTGAGTTGGCCATGCTAATCAGCCGTTAGTGCTCAGGGGGATTGAGGTTAGGCATATTAGTCAGGGGTCAATAAATGACAACAGGGTTGGGGAATAGTTCTGGTTGGTTACTCTTCAGAGATTCGATGTGGATTTGTTCGGCTGAAGGGCCTGTTTCCTCACTGTTGGGATTCAATGATTCCCGGTTCCCAGGTTCATGTTCTCCCATTCCCTCCAGTGATCATGTGCTGAATGACGAATCTTAGCATTTGACAGTCTGGTTCAGTCTGCTTTCCTCTGGTCTGGACAAGACTTTTAGTATTGGCACATATGCATGTGGTGGATAAACAGTTTGGTTCTTTGTTTTACAGACTTGGCGTCTTTCGATTTCCTTTTTGATCAGTGAATTATTGGAGAGTTCTGTCGTGTCCGAACTGTTGGGAGTGTGTCCGTGCTGTCATCCACAAGAGACGTATGCTCAACTGTTAATTCTGTGTAAAAACGGTGTTCTCCATTTAGTCAGTTGGGAGTCCAGAGTATATGAATTGGCTGCAGTCATTGGTCGCTGTGGTTGCGAGTGTGCCCGCGTATGGTGTCCATATTCCCGTGTATAGTGTCCTTTACACCCGCATCGGTAGCACCATGCTAGCTAAAATGTGTTCACTTGCTGTGCCACTCTATCTTCCCCCGAGAGTGGAAGGTGGAACTGGGTTGCTTTTGTAAGGATACGCCACACTTCCTTTCTTCGTCCACACCAGGCCCTGGTTGAACTGTTGGAAAGGATATAATTCCCCTCATTTCTCTGTTCTCCTCTTGTTTAAATGATGGGGTTCTTTCTCCAACACCCAGAACGTTCTCCTCAGAACCCATGTCTCATTTTGGTTTGGATCTGCGGGATCGAATTCCACATATGCCATCCTGCTATCTTCAATGGCATACGAAAATAAAGACCTAGCTTACTTAGCTTAGTTAGCCTCGAATAACTGACCCCTGTTGAAATGCTGTGGTTCTGTTCGCCGAGATGGAAGTTTTTGTTGCAAACGTTTCGTCCCCTGTCTAGGTGACATCGTCAGTGCTTGGGAGCCTCCTGTGAAGCGCTTCTGTGGTGTTTCCTCTGGAATTTATAGTGGCCTGTCCCTGCCGCTTCCGGTTGTCAGTTTCAGCTGTCCGCTGTAGTGGCCGGTATATTGGGTCCAGGTCTATGAGTTTGTTGATGGAGTTTGTGGATGAGTGCCAAGTTTCTAGGAATTCCCTGGCTGTTCTTTGTTTGGCTTGCCCTATAATGGTAGTGTTGTCCCAGTCAAATTCATGTTGCTGTTGAAATCTTCTGAGACTCGGGTAAAGTGCACCCATAAGAGACAGGCAAAGGCAGTCTGGTGATTCCGTTTTTTTTTGCCCACGCATGTTTAACCCCTCTATGATTTCGACTTTGTTGTAGCCAATTGCCCCTCTTTTTCATTCTTCTCTCTCCCTTTCTTTATCTTCTAACCCCATTTTACTCAGATTTAATTTAACCTTTTGTAACTTTACTGCACTTGCCTGTTTCTGGACCCACCGAAGTGTTTGACTAATTACCTGAGACATTCAGCTTTCCTTTTGTCCCTGGGTCAATCCAAATCCAACTTCCTTTCCAATTCTAAGTGCATCGCCTCTTTCTGTACATATAAACTTCCCTATCAAACTTGAGAATTGTCTTCAAACGCCAGAACGTCTTATGTAATTTTAAGGGCCATTTCTCTCACTTTTAATTGAACCAAACACAAGCACCGGAAATTAAACAAATTGCCTCATCCACGTGTTATTGAAAGATTGAGGGCACTCATCGGCATGTCTTCAAATCTACTGGGTTATTTTACTCAAATCTGCTCAACTGTGTCTAAATTTCAGACTGTTTGTTTATAAACCTGTCCAAATCACGGACCGAACCCCTCTCCATTCCCACCATTGGTGAGCTATGTTGCAGACCCAGATACAATGTAAATGCTGAAAACAGACCTTGTCCAGAGTGGGATAACCGTACCCTGAGAGATCCCTTAATGATTGCACCGTGCAACAACAAAAAGACGAGAGCATCATCTGCAGAACCTTCACTGAATTTCTAGTCACAAAAGTAAGTCAAATTGGTGTATCCCTGGTTAACCCACTCAGTGCCTCCCTCTCGTCAGTTTATGTTCCTGCCAGATTGAACATTGCATCTCTGCACAGGCCCAGTGACCTTAAATATAAAGAGTACAATTCTCCATTGAGGTCATTGACAATATACCTGCACAATTTTCTGTACATCAGTCATGATCATAGCAATACCACTGTTGCCGTCCAAGATGAATGGTGTTGCTGTGGAAGCGATGGCTCATTAGGAGGATGTCTCGGGTATCAATCAACTGAAACAGATAATTACCCAGGCCTCGGAATTGAATCCCACCACGGCTGATTTTGTAATTTGAATTCGTTATGTAACTGGAATTAAGAATTAATGACTCTCTCTCTCTTCTATTGTCAGAAAACACATCTCGAGCATTAATGTCCTTATGGAAAGTAACCGGCCACCTTCACCTCGTATGGCCTGGATGTGACTCCTGACCCTCGAAATATATCAGTGACTGTGAACTGCCTTTAGAGATGGACCGCGACTCAGTTATATTAATCACTATAAGATCAACAGGAGATCGATCCAGACAGACATAGGAACCGGCGATTTACAGCGCGTGGACTGCAATGGTTCAAGGCTGCAGCTCAGGAATACCTTCACAAGAGCATCTCGAAATGGGAAATAAATGCTCACCCAGCCAGGGAGATTCACGACCATCACTGAATAAAAGAAGACGACCATACGAAGGGAGTAGAAAATGAGGGACATAAATCAGTTTAAACAGGTATTTGGAATAAATAACAACATGATATTTAGTGATATGGGAAATTGAAGAAAAAGAAACGAAGTTGGTCACACATGCTATTTCCATCCTAGCTGATACTCCACACAGCTATGTTTGCTTCTGGGTTTTTTTTTCTCAGTCTGTGTTACTCCATATAATCAACTCACTCCTTCTCCACTTTCAAACAAGCATCCCTGTCACCACAATCAATCGCACGATTTTCCAGCTGCTGTCCGTTCCGATATATGGTCTGTGGTTTGGAAATGGTAACTTTGGTTTTCTCTCTTCTGAACCTGCTAATCCTCTCAATGTTCCAAGCACTTTCTCTTTCTGTTTCTCAGATCTCTTTCTGATCTTCCAGATCTCTAGCAACGTTCTTTGTTTGATTTGACTTTTTATTTTAAAACTACATAGGATGTCAGCATCATTGGCATTGGCAGCATTTGTTGACCATCAGAAATTGCCCTTGGCTGTGACCTTTCCACAAGGCAATATAGAGCCAAACACATTGTGGTGCGTCTGAAGTCTCTCTTAACCCAGACCACGTAACAATGTTAAACATAATTACCAAAGGACATCAGCGAAACAGACAGTTTTTTTGACAAAATGATGTTGGTATTATGGCTGCTATTAGTGAAATGTATTTGCATACAATACTTATCATTTGAATTTAAGTTCTGTCATTAGTTGTAGGAGCATTTCAAAGCTTGTAGTTAATATAATAGTCTGTGCCTCTGAATTACGCACCCTGGGACATTATTACTGTGAAACGTTGCCCCTCTCATAAAGGTATTTGAGAGACATGAACAAGATTGTGGTCAAAATATTTGTAATTGGACAAGTGGCCAGTTGAGCCCTGTAACCATAAAGTCTGAATTTTACCAATGGGTAGGTAATAGTTTATTTCGCAAAAGCACTGACATGGAGGTGGAGATTGGGGGTTTCTGGAGCTGTTAGTGAACGCGCTTGGTGATGATAGAATAATGCAACATAATTAAGCTTATGGCAAAAAGCTCCCTCGAGGTTGCAAACAGGCTTGTTCTCCATCTTTTGTGAGAGCAAGGTGGGAATTCCTGTATAAGGAATGGAATTTGTCATTGAAACTGAAGACGATAGTTTCTGTCTTTGCCAAATGTGGAAAAAGTACATAGGCATGATGTTCAATTGGTATTAGCAATCAATAAATCAACAGAGATAGCGAGACTTACCAGAAGCACCGACAACAGCGAGGATGGGATTGCAAACCGTGTGAATATTCATCAGTACCCCACATATCTTGCAATGGAATGTTCCCCTGCAAAAATAGTGAAGACTTCAGAATAAATTCCTGTCCATTGTTGTAACATCCCAGTCTCATGCTCTCAGATTCTGGTGCATTTTTCGAATATTCCAAGCTATTGTTCTCAGATTCTGATCCATTGTTGGAACATTCCAGTCGAAAGCTCTCAGATTATAAATGTTCCTCCCTCTCTCTCTGCAGCTGCTGTTCCCTGTTATTGTCCGAGGTGATACAGCTGCTTCTACAATGAAATAATGCATTCGAAGAAGCCCCTTACTAATAGCAGATGGAAACCCTCCAATGAGACAATTAGAATCCATGAAGATTAGCATCAATCACTGGTGCTGAACAAACAGTTCCAGTTAACACCTTACACTACAGCACTTTCAGCTTACAATAATAACTGGACTGGATTGCATGTTGATGTGGCTATTTGGGCTTATCTCGCATCACAAATTGCTTTAATGATGTCATTGGTGAGGGAACGCAATGGTTGTCACTTTTCATCGCCTAGACAATTCTACTATGGTGTCCATGTGCAATGCTGCAGCTGCCTGCACCACTGCGCCTCCCCCACATAAAAGTACACAATTAGAAGATCTTCACTGGGCGTAGTTGCCCTGACCATTCACAGGAAATGTAGTTTTCGCTACAAGTTCTTCACACTTTGTATCTTCAACACGCAATGTTTCTAAGGTCATTGTAGTTTATTTGCTTTAAGCAGTAACATGTACATGTCTTGACTTCAATCTAAAGCCAAACGTGGCATATACAATGATCGTGTTCATTAAAACCCATGGCTTAATGAATCAGGGACAGAATGAATATGGCATTGAGTCGGAGATGGAAAGGAATGGGGCAAGTGGCTGTGGAAGCAGGAGAGGAGTACCGTCATATTTCCCAGACACCATCACTCTTTCCAAAAGATGGAATGAGATGTAATCCGCGCAAGGAAATAGTTGACATTTCGGAGCTGGAATGTTGAAGGACAATGTGAACAGAGAAGCAAATTTTCAAATGTGATGTGGAGAATTATTTTTTCTACGTACTGGTTAATCACAGAGTAAACAAGCTGATAATTTTCTTCATATCTGCACAGGATAGTCAGAATTAAAAACAGGGGCAGACGGCAAAATGTTTTGGGTACAGGGAATGTCCAGGATAACATCAGTAGAGATATACTTCAGTCCAAGCTGGCACAGAGACGATGGGCTGAGTGACCATTATCTTTAGTGTAATGATTCCGTGATATGCAAGACAGGTTTTAAGATCCTGAAGACGTAAACATGACCGGTGAAGACTACAGATTGTGCCATCATCATCATCAACAACAACAATCATCCATTGCTTTTGTTTGGTGAAGTGCAGCTGCCTCTAAAATGTCTATTCAGATATCAACTTCCAGAGATTCGTACATTTCGTGGGATATTCGCAAAAAGGATTTTTGGGGATATAAAGAAGCAACAGACTCTGGTGTTTTACAAATATCATCGGCACAACAGCTCTCATGCGAACAGGAATGGATAATTTTCTCCAAATAAAATCAAGCTCAACATCTAGGTCTATCAAAAACAGAGGAAATGGAAGTCTGTGTCCGAAACAGAAAATGGTGTGGCAGCATTTGCAGGCAGATTCAGAATTAACATATCGAATCTGATATGAGCCTGTTCTGAAAAAAAAGCCAAATTGGTCTAAACAAAATTGCTGTTTCCCTCTGCTCTGATTTTTGCCAGATCTGATATGTTTCTGCAGCACTTCTTTTTTTTTTAATCTATTGAACTTGGGCAATTAGTCTGATCTGAACTGGAATACAGAAGCTGACCTTTTATTTGACTCTCACGTATTTGGTTATGAATAATAAATGAGAAATTACAAACAACCTGCATTTGACACGTCCCTAAATATCAATGATGTGTTGCGTTGTGATAACTCGCCACGAAAATGTTGTACTCAGTGGCACTGACATCGCATGATCAATCGTCTGTTAGATTGAAACTGATGGGAATCTTTACCTCAAAGTCATGTCATGTACCTGATGTCGCAGGGCTCATAAGTATCCAGCAATGTCTTACCTTTCTGATACAATACAGCAAACTGCAAAAAACGTCAATATATTGTTAATTGTAGCAGGAGGTTTACGGGGTTTTTGTCAGCACTGGCCTGGGTAGGATTTATTTGTCATCCCCAACTGTTCTGGAGAAGGCTGCAGAGAGCTTCCTTCTTTAACCGTTTGTCTCCCAGTGGCGCAGGCATTCACAAAGCTGATTTGGAGTGGATTACAACAGTTTTAACAAACAAAGAATTACTCTCTCGTCAGGATGGCAAGTGACTTGGAATACAACATGCAAGGACTGGTTTTCCCATTGCTCAGCCGACGATATTACCAAACTCAGGATTGTCTCCAAATCCCATTGATCACAGTTTTGTTCAGGATCTTTGGTGGCACGCTCTGTCAAGTTCTCCTTTGATGGTAAGTTAATTTACTCTGATATCACTTCAAACATTCGGGAAAAAATACTGCAGATGATGGAGTCTGTACTGAAAGCCACCAGTGTTGAAGAAGACAGCGGGTCAGACAGCATTCAGTTCTCTTTTGAACCCACATTCCTAACTCTCCCAGGCAGGGCAGTCCAAATTCTGACAACACCCTGAATAAAGAAGTTTCTTCTAATCTCACTTTTAGCTTTTTCACTGAAAATCTTGAAATTACGATTTCTAATTACTTTTTTCAGAATATTCTTCTTTTTATGCCCTGCAACTCTTTTCATACTGTGAGCACCTCAATATTTTCACATCGTATTCTTCCTGGAGCAGAAAACACTAAGCCTGTTGATCGCATTAACCTTTAATTTCTGAACTGCTGCTTTGTTTCACAGCCTCATCTTTTATTTGATTAAGTTCTCCAGACTTGGACAAATAAACCTCTCCACCAGGATACTGATACCCCTCCAGTGAAGATGAAAACCTCTTCGTTTAGTACAGCTCCCAGCTGCCCTGGCAGAGATCGCAATGATCCAAAAATCTGAACCCCACGCCACACATCAGTTCTTTAGCTACAGCATATTTTGATATTCCTTATCTCACTTCAATGTAGCACAGAGAAAAATCGCAAGATTACAACCTTGGATTTCCTGCTTTTCAATTTCCAGCCAGCTCCCTGAAATTGCCTTGTAGGACCTTGTCACTGTTCCTGCGTACGTCGTTTATACCAATGTGTAGCACAACCGCTGGCTGTTCATACTCCCCCTTAAAAATGCCCTCAGCACTATCAGAGACATCCTTGACCCAGGTATCAGTGACACATCTTCTGAAGAATTATTTATTGTGCTATTGCAACACGAGTTGCTGAGTTTGCTGAGCGTTTGCAGCAACTTCTAGCTTGTCCCCAATGATTATTGCTTATTGATCAATATCTATGCAACAGAGACTTGAAAAATTCTGTTTTTAGTCATGTAGTGGGTGGTTTGTCTACGGCATGAGCTGTCAGAGGAAGTGGTGGAGGCTGGTACCATAACAACGTTTAAAAGACATCTGGATTGGTGTATGGATAAGAGCGTTTCAGAAGACATAGGCCAAATATTGGCAAATGGCACGAGGTTAATTTACGATAACTGGTCAGCATGGACGTGTTGGACAGAAGGTTTCTGTTTCTGTGCTGTACATCTCTATGGTTATTTTCAAACATTCCATGAACATCATCTAGCTCACTTCACCAGTTCAAGAACTGGAAAGATATTCACAGCATTTCGACGTCTGACCACTTGGAAAATACCGTATAAATTCACAGCCTTATCAGAATATCATTACATTCTGTAACTGCAACAATTCTTTGTATTTATTCCAATTCGGTCTGCACACATACACACACACACAAACACACACAAACACACACAAACACACACACACACACACACACACACACACACACCACAGAACTTTAGTAAAGAATGTAAGTAACTTTATCAATAATTAGAATGCTAACTGGAATGAAGGATTTATATGAATGAGAGGTGAGAGAAGCGTGTTCAGAACGGAGTGATGGAAGAGGATGAACAGTCAGAGGTTGTGGTACACATTGGTACCAATGATATAGGCAGAAACAGCTCTACTGAAGAGTCATTTAGTCTCGAGGAGTTAGCGTCCTCTGCCTCCATGAATGCTGTCTGACCCGCTATGTTCTTCAGGATTTGTTGTTTACAGCCACCTCAAATAATGCTGGTACATCAGTGTAAACAATAAACGTTGACAGGCCGATGACGGGAGAGGCCATTCGAGACTTGGTGCTCGGAAACGATCCGGGGCAGGAATCAGATCTTGTAGTGGGAGAGCATTTTGGTGATAGTGATCACAACTGCCTCACATTCTATATAGTTATGGAGAAGGAGAGGATTTGGTAAAATTGAAGGATATTTAATTGGGGAAGAGGAAACTATGATGAGATTAGACATGAGTTAGGAAGCATGGACTATGAGCAATTGTTCCATGGTAAAGGCACTATAGACATGTGGAGACAGTTGTTTCGAGCGATGAATAAATATGTCCCTCTCAGACAGGCAAAAGGGGGTAAGATAAATGAACCTTGGATGATGAGAGCGGTGGAGCTTCTTGTCAAAAGGAAAAAGGTAACTTACATAAGGTGGAGGTAGCTAGGCTCAAGCTCAGCTCTAGACGATTACAGAAAGGCGACGAAGGAGCTCAAAAATGGTCTGAGAAGAGCCGGGAAGGGGTTCGTGAAAGGCTTAGCAGAACGGATTAGGGAGAACAAAAAGACATTTTACACTTATGTGAGGAATAAGAGAATGGTCAAAGAAAGAGTAGGGCCGATCAGGGATAGCACAGGGAACTTGTGTGTGGAGTCTGAGAGGGTAGGGGAAGACCTCAATGAGTTTTTTTGCTTCTGTATTTACGAAAGAAACGAACTATGTAGTGAATGAAACTTTTGAAGAGCAGGTGTACATGTTGAAATGGATAGAGATAGAGGAAGCTGATGTGCTGAAAAGTTTGCCAAACATTAAGATTGACAAGTCGCCAGGCCCAGAACAGATTTGACTTCGGCTGCTTTGGGAAACGAGAAATCCACTGGAGTCGTACCTGAGGACTGGAGAGAGGCAAATGTAATTCCTCTCTTCAAGAAAGGAAATAGGGAAATCACCGACAATTACAGACCAGTAAGTCTCGCGTCTGTCGTCTGCAAAGTGTTATATAGGATTTGTGACCATCTGGAAGAGAATGGCTTGATTAAATTCAGTCAAAACGGCTTTGTGAGGGGCAGGTCGTGCCTCACAAACCTTATCGAGTTCTATGAGGATGTGACTAGAAACGTTGATTAGGGTCGAGCTGTGGATGTGGTGTATGTGGACATTAGCAAGGCATTTGATAAGGTTCCCCATGGTAGGCTCATTCAGAAGGTCAGGAGGAATGAGATAAAAGGAAATCTTACCTGTCTGGACACAGAATTGGTTGGCCAACAGAAGACAGCGAGTGGTAGTAGAAGGAAAATATTCTGCCTGGAAGTCAGTGGTGAGTGGTGTTCCACAGGGCTCTGTCGTTGGGCCTCTATTGTTTGTAATTTTTATTAATGACTAGGATGAGGGGATTGAAGGATGGGTCAGCATGTTTGCAGATGACACAAAGGTTGGAGGTGTCGTTGACAGTAAAGAGGGCTGTTGTAGGTTGTAGGGGGACATTGACAGGATGCAGAGATGGGCTGAGAGGTAAAAGGTGGAGTTCAACCTTGATAAATGCGAGGTGATGCATTTTGGAAGGTCGAATTTGAAAGCTGAGTACAGGATTAAGGATCGGATTCTTGGTAGTGTGGAGGAACAGAGGGATCTTAGTGTGCAGGTACATGGATTCCTTAAAATGGCCACCCAAGTGGACAAGGTTGTTAAGAAAGCATATGGTGTTTTGGCTTTCATTAACAAGGGGATTGAGTTTAAGAGTCGTGAGAACTTGTTGCAGCTCTATAAAACTTTGGTTAGCTTGCACTTGGAATACTGCGTCCTGTTCTGGTCGCCCTATTATAGGAAAGATGTGGATGCTTTGGAGAGGGTTCATTGGCAGTTTAATAGGATGCTGTCTGGACTGGAGGACGTATCTTATGAAGACAGTTTGACTGAGTTCGGACATTTTTCATTGGAGAAAAGGAGGAGGAGAGGGGACCTAATTGAGGGATACAAGAAAATGAGAGATATAGATAGAGTCGATGGCCAGAGACTATTTGCCAGGGCAGAAATGTATAACACGAGGGGTCATAGTTTTAAGGTATTTGGAGGAAAGTACAGAGGGGATGTCAGAGGCGGGTTCTTTACACAGAGAGTTGTGAGAGCATGGAATGCGTTGACAGCAGCAGTTGTGGAAGCAAGGTCATTGGGGACATTTAAGAGACTGCCGGATATGCAATTGGTCACAGAAATTTGAGGGTGCATACATGAGTATCAATGGTCAGCACAACATCGTGGGATGAAGGGCCTGTTCTGTGCTGTACTGTTCTATGTTCTTTAAAAAAACACACACAGATAGTACCCTTTTTAATAATGTGCGAATTACCCTCACAATATTCAAAATATAATTGATACAAGGACGTCTGTTTCGATGAGGGAACGTTTGTTATTCTTGTGATGACTCTATTTGTTTCGTTGCTGTGATAGAGAAGCAGAAAGAGGCTTCCATCTGTACTATGGGAAGAACATCATCCCGTTCTCGTTGCATCAGACAGTGGCAGACACACATTGTTGCCTGTTCCTATTCGAAATAAACCATTCCAATCTTATCATTTATTGATAAAGTACAGCAAAAAGAAATCTGTAGCTTCCATCATTCTGGTTGGAGAGCAAAACCGCTAGTGAATTATCTCAAAATTTACTTTTCATTTATTTTGCAATATGAAGAACAGTCGGTGTTTTATATTACAATTTACTTCAAATTCAAGGTAGGAGAAAGTGAGGACTGCAGATGCTGGGGATCAGAGCTCAAAAATGTGTTGCTGGAAAAGCGCAGCAGGTCAGGCAGCATCAAAGGAACTGGAGAATCGACGTTTCGGGCATAAGAAGGGCTTATGCCCGAAACGTCGATTCTCCTTCTCCTTTGATGCTTCAAATTCAAGGTAGGCATGTGATTGTGAGTTGATCTCTTACAGTATGAATATTCATCCACATCAGTCTCGCTCTTTAAAGCCAACTTAATGAGTGGTTCTGTGTCCATCCAGCGGATGGAAAAATCCTTCTGCTTTGACTATTGCAGGAATTGTTACAAACAACATGCTTCAGCTGCACGTCAAGTCCAAAGGTTGCAGTGCAAGATGCCAAAACCGAGTGCAATATTCATGACGTACAAGCCTAATGAATAAAAATTGCAAAAGTGCAGAGTGCAAAGGGAGAATTTAGCTCCATCTCCAAAATAAGACTTGATGCTCACTTCGAAAATAACTCGACTGCATCAGTGTATTAATCCACGAACAGAAGTAAAACAAGGACTGAGATTTTCAAATCTTCCTCCATGAACAACATCTGGAAACCAGAAAGAAAATCGAGGATTTTTCATGATATTCAAAAACGATAAGGATGAGAATGTGGAGGATGGGGAGGAGTGAACAATAAATAACTTTGAGGGTGACACAGACATGAGGCTGATCCTTCACATTGAGGAGGAAATTCATAGAACATACAACACGTAAAATTACAGTACAGAACAGTCCCTTCAGCCCACGATGTTGTGCCGAGGATTAATCCTAATGTGAAATAAAATAAACTAACCTGCACACCCCTCAATTCACTGCTGTCCATGTGCATGTCCAGCATTCGCTTAAATGTTCATAATGATTCTGCTTTCACCATCAATGCTGGCAACGCATTTCATGCATTTACAACTCTCTACATAGGGACGCTAACACTGACGTCCCCTCTATACTTTTTCTTCTAATATCTTTAAACTATGACTCCTCGTGCCATTCAATCCTGCCCTGGAGAAAAGTCTCTGGCTATTGCCTCTCACTACCTCGTGTCGGTCGATCAGGTCACCTGTCTTCCTCCTTCTCTCGAAAAAGGAAAGTCCGAGCGGAGTCAACCTCTCTTCATAATACAAGCCCTCCAGTCCAGGCAACATCCTGGTAAAATTTCCTTGCACCCTCTCCAAAACCTCTGCATTGTTTCTATAGTAGGGCGACCAGAACTGGACACATTATTCAAAGTGTGGTCTCACCAAGTACTTAGAAATGTGTTGCTGGAAAAGTGCAGCAGGTCAGGCAGCATCAAAGTAGCATGAGAAACGCCGTTTCGGGCATAAGCCCTTCTTCAGGCCTATGCCCGAAACGTCGATTCTCCTGCTCCTTTGATGCTGTTTGACCTGCTGCGTTTTTCTAGCAACACATTTTTAAGCTCTGACCTCCAGCATCTGCAGTCCTCACTTTCTCTCACCAGGTATTTGTAGAGCTGTAGCAAAACCTCGCGGTTCTTAAACTCAATCCCCCTGTTAATGAAAGCCACTACACCCATGTGCTTTCCTAACAACCCTATCTGCTTGGGTGGCATCTTTAAGGGTTCAATGTACCTCAACACCAACATCCCTCTGTTCCTCCACAATGCCAAGAATTCTGTCTTTAAACCTATATTCAGCAATCGAGCACGACCTTCCAAAATGCATCACTTCGCATTTCTCCACGTTGTACTCCATCCTCCATTTCTCAGTCCCGCTCTCCATCCTGTCTACGTCGCGCTGCAGCCTGCAATAGCCCTCCAAGAATTCTGTCTTTAAACCTATATTCAGCAATCGAGCACGACCTTCCAAAATGCATCACTTCGCATTTCTCCACGTTGTACTCCATCCTCCATTTCTCAGTCCCGCTCTCCATCCTGTCTACGTCGCGCTGCAGCCTGCAATAGCCCTCAACGGCAGTACCAATCTTTGTGTCATCTGCAAATTTACTGACCCACCGCTCAACCTCCTCATACAAGTCATTTACAGAAACTACAAAAAGCAGAGGCCACGAACAGAGCCCTGCGGGACACCACTCAACACTGACCTCAAAGCAGCATACTTCCCATCTAAAACCACTTTCTGCCTTATGTCCACAAACCAATTCTGATTCCAGACAACCAAACCCCCCTGTATACCATACCTCCTGACTTTATGAATGAGCCGACAGTGGGGAACCTTATCAAATGCCTTGCTGAAGTCCATATCCACCACATCCACTGCTCGACCTTCATCGGCCTCTCTTGTCACCTCATCAAATAACTCAATAAGATTCGTGAGGTATAACCTGACTCGCACAAAACCTTGCTGACAATCGTTAATCGCGCTATGCATTTCCAGATAATCTGTAATTACAAGGGATTTCCCTATTACCCTTCTTGAAACAAGGGACAACATGTACCTCCTTCCAATCCTCCAATAACTCCTGGAATATCAACTCTCACTGAATCTAGGACAGCCCAGCCATCCCTGCAAACCTCCAGGATAATTCACGTTCTCAGTGCAAGCATAATTCCGCACCAGCACCAATATTAGTCCAGCTGTTTGCCACTATTATTTTAAGTATTCCAATAACATGGATACAGACTTTCCTTCATTGTAATCCAGACTTTTCGCTGAAAGGTTGTCTTTTATCAAAGCAAAAATAAAGCCCTTCCTCCCGGGTACTCACTCTGAGAATGGGTTTGTGTTCCTAACAATTATTAAATCCCCAGCCCAGATCTTGGTGACTGTTTCCGTGGTTAGGTTCTTGTCACTTGAGTATATGGTTCTGAAGAGAATGTTTGTATTTGGAACAGGATTGCGAATGCTTGCAAACGAACAGTCCACACTGAGACGGGAGGAAAATACTACCTAAAGAACTGAAATTCATTCCCTAACATCAATTCTCAATTCTGAGATACTACTGCAATCTATGTCACCATTCCCCGAAATTTGTGGACATTATTCAGGTTTTGCGGATAAGCGGCAAACAAGAATATTTCTTCAACATGATCAGGCAGTAAATATCTTCAGAAGGAGAGAATACAAACCCCACATTTGATATCGGTGATATAACCAATCTCCAACTAAAGATATCTGTGTATAACTATTGACCAGAAATTGACCTGGACAAGCCATTTAAAAACTTCATTTCAGATGCTGACAATTATGTGGCATTTAATTCATCTCCAGAATTCCACAAATCCGACTCATTCTCAACATGGCACCAGGCAGGAGTGAAATTGAAGATCCTTTGTTACCTGGATAAGCACATCTGCAACAACTTTTATCGAGAGGAAAGTAGAGGGCTTAATTAACTCTCCATCCTTAACCAGAAATAGTTACTCCTGGCAACATTGACACACAAGATGCACTGCTATGTCTCCCTCCCAACAGCACTGTAGATGCACCAACAGTAACCAGCCATATTAAAATCCCAAATGAATTAATACGAACATCCGATTTACTAATAATTATTGACAAAGGCAGACATTCATTTCCTTGATTAGCTTACCATGTCGCTGTGCACAAATTTGTGATCTATTTGCAGATTTCATGGCGTTCATACATTTAAACAAAATACCAACTGACAGCTGAGATCAAGATAATACAAGACAATGAAGCTGGAAAAGATAATGAACCGCTGAAGAATCAATTGGATGAGCACTTCAAATACCAGTGCGTGATAGGCTATCGATCTCGAGTTAAGTCGGATTAATACAGTTTGGTGGCAGTTGGCTGGCATAGACATGTTGGGATGAAGGGCCTGGTTATATGCCCGAATATAGAATATAGAACATTGCAGTGCAGAACTGGCCCTTCGGCCATCGATGTTACGCTGACCTGTGAACTACTGTCAGCTCGTCCCCTACACTATCCCAAAATCATCTCTGTGCTTATCTAAGAATTGTTTAAATTTGCCGAATGAGTCTGAGTTGACTACATTAGTCGGTAGGGAGTTCCACACCCTTACTACTCTCTGCGTGAGGAACCTGCCTCTGACATCTGTCTTAAAACTATCACCCCTCAATTTGTAGTTATGCTCCCTTGTTCAAGATGACGTCATCATCGTAGGAAAAAGGCTTTCACTGTCTACCCTGTCTAATAATCTGATCATCTTCTATGCCTCTATCAAATCCCCTCTCAACCGTTTTATTTCCAAAGAAAACAGACCCAAGTCTCTCAGACTTTCCTCAAAAGACTTTCGCTCCAGACCAGGCAACATCCTGGTAAATCTCCTCTGCACCTTTTCCAATGCTTCCACATCCTTCCCGTAATATGCAGACCAGAACTGTACACAATATTCCAAGCGTGGACGCACCAGCGATTTGTATATTTGCAGCATGATATTGCGGTTCCTGGACTCAATCCCTCTACCAATGAAACCTAACACACCATATGCCTTCTTAACAGCACTGTCCACCTGGGTGGCAACTTTCAGGGATCTAGGTACATGGACTCCAAGATCACTCTGCACATCCACACTAACAAGAATCTTCCCACTGACCCAGTACTCTGCCTTCCTGTTATTCTTCCCAAAGTGCATCACCTCACATTTAACTGCATTGAACTCCATTTTCCACCTCCGAGCCCAATTCTGCAGTTTATCCAGGTCTCCCAGAATCCTATAAAATTCTTCCAAACTGTCCACTACTCCACCGACTTTAGTGTCGTCTGCAAATTTACTAATGCATCCAACTATGCCTGTGTCTAAGTCACTTATAAAAATGACAAACAGCAATGGTCCCAAAACAGATCGTTGTGTCATACCACTAGTAAGCGGAATCCAGGCTGAATATTTTCCATCTACCATCACTCGCTACCTTCTTTCAGAAAGCCAATTTCTAATCCCGCCTGCGAAATCACACTCAATTCCATGCCACTGCATTTTCTCCAACAGCCTACCATGTATAACCTTACCAAAGGCTTTACTGAAGTCCTTGCATACCACGTCAACTGCCCTACCATCATCTACATGCTTGGTCACCTTCTCAAAAAACTCGATGGTGTTTGCGAGACACGACCTGCCCTTGACGAAACCATGTTGACGATCTATAATCAAATTTTTGCTTTCTAGATGCTTATGCATCGTATCTTTTATAATTCCTTCCAAAACCTTTCCTACGACAGAAGTAAGGCTCATTGGTCTATAATTAATTGGGTCATCTCTGCTGCCTTTCTTGAACAAGGGCACAGCATTTGCAATCCTCCAGTCCACTGGTACTAAACTTGTAGACAATGACAACTCAAATATCAAAGCCAAAGGCTCCACTATCTCCTCCAGAACTTCCCAGTGAATCCTCAGATAAATTCCATCCAGCCCGGGGTACTTGTTTACTTTCACCCCTTCTAGAATTGATAACACCTGTTCACAACTAACCTCGATCATTTCTCATCTAATATCTCGTACGTCATTCTTCACCTCTACAAAATTCTCCTTTTCTTGAGTGAAATCCGATGAGTAATGTTCGTTTAGCACCTCTCCGATCTCTGCAGGGTCCACACTCAGCTTCCCACTTCTGTCGTTGATTGGCCCTATTCCTGCACTAATCATTCTTTAATTCCTCACATACCTATAGAAAGCTTTGGGGTTCTCCTATATTCTATTTGCTAAAGACTGCCTATTTCTTCTCTTTGCTCTTCTTAACTCTCTCTTTAAATTCTTCCGAGTTGATGTGTAATCTCCATCGCCTCATCTGAACGACCTTGCCTCATCAAACCATTAACCTCCTTCTTCTTAAGAAGAGAATCAATTTCGATAGTAAATCATGGTTCCCTTACCTTATGACTTCCTTCTTGCCTGACAGGAACATTGCTATCATGGACACACAATATCTGTTCATTAAACTATCTATTGTTTGCATCCCCAACATTTTGCTACCCCATTCAATGCATCCTAATTCTTGCCAAATCGCATTATAATTTCCCTTGCCGCATCGATAACTCTTGACCTGTGGCATGTACCTATCTCTTTCCATCGCTCAACTAAACGTAACTGAATTATGATAACTCTCTCCAAAGTGTTCACCTGCAACTAAATCAAACATCTGGCCATGTTCATGATCAAACACCAGATCCAGTGTGGCCTCCCCTCTCGTCCACCCTTTGACATACTGAGTCAGGAAACCCTCCTGTACACATTGGACAAAAGCTGATCCATCCGACGTACTAGAGTCATAGCATTTCCAGTCAATGCTGGGAAGGTTAAAGTCCTCCATAATGACAACCCTCTACCTTTCACTCCTACCCAGAGTAATTGTGTTAATTCTCATTTCCACCTGCCCGGAACTCTGTGGTGGTCTATAAAAAAACGCCAAGCACTGTGACCTCTCCTCTCTTGTTTCTAACCTCAGCCCATGCTACCTCAGTTGACGAGTCCTCAACAAAAATTCTCTCAACCACCGTTATACTATCCTTAACTAACAAGACCACGCCTCCACCTCTTTTACCACCTTGCCTGCACTTAATGAAAGATCTAAACACTGGAAACTACACCATCCATTCCTCACCCTACTCTATCCATGTCTCCGAAATGGCCAGAAAATCGACGCCCCAGATACTTATCCATGCTGCTAGCTCACCTACGTTATTTCGGATACTTCTGACGTTGAAGTAGACACACTTCAAACCTGTTTGCTGTATGCCAGCACATCCTTGTAACCTGAAGTCCTGTCCCTGTCTTTCCTACTCTCAGCCTCCTGTGCACTGCAATTACACCTCCGGTTCCCATCCCCTTGCTGAAATAGTTTAAACCAACCTGAACAGCACCAGCAATTTTCCCGCCCAGCACATTAATACCCCTTTGGTTCAAGTGAGACAATTCTGTTTGTACAAACCCTACCTTCCCTAGAATGAGCCCCAATTATCCAAAACCTGAAACCCTCGCCACTGCACCATCCTTGCAGCCACGTGTTCAGTTGATTTCTCTCCCTATTCCTTGCCTCCCTATCACGTGGCACGGGTAACAAACCATAGATAACAACTCTGTTTTTTCTAGCTCTCAGCTTCCGACCGAGCACCATGAAATCCTGCCTTACATTACTATCCCTCTTTCTACCTATGTCGTTGGTACCTACATGGACAACGACTTGAGGCTGGTTACCCTCTCCCTTCAGGCACCAAAGATACGATCCGAGGCATCATGGACACTGTTGGACATGTGTTGGAGATAACACATCAATCACGAATCTCGTTCGTTCCCAACAAAGCTTCTATCTGAGCCGCGAAGTATTGAGTCCCCAATTGCTAACACTCTCCTTCTGTCCCTCTTTTCCTTCTGTGCTACGGGCACAGGCTCTGTACCAGAGACCTGAGCCCCAATGCATAACACTGGTAAGTCGTCCCCCTCCATTGTATCCAAAACGGTACACACTTTTTTTTTCAGGGGAATGACCATAGGGGTTCCATCCACTGACTGTATTTTCCCCGTTCAAACAATCACTCAGGTTTCTTCCTGCCAAGGAGTAACTACTTCCCTGTAACTCCTATCCATCACAGCCTCTCTCTCCCGAACGATCCGAAGTTCATCCAGTCCCCGCTCCAGTTCCCGAACACGGTCTTAGAGGAGCGAGAGTTGGGTACACTTCCTGCAGATATACTTGGATGGGTCACTGATGGCGTCCAACATCTCAAGCACCTCAAGCATCATACAGAAGGAATATTGCTCTCCTTGTACTGCCATCCCGGCTAGTTCCTTTATCACAAAGTAAAAAAAAGAAACGCTTACCTAATATGTCCCTGGTCTTTCAGGTCAAAGGAGCTGGTTGGGTGGGAGGCCCTACAAAGTTAGACTCTCGGGTTGAGAAAACACTGGGCTATATAGCTGGACGGAAATAAAAATAAGAAATCCCTCCTTTCCCAGAAACCTCTGCTGTCTGACTTCGTGTTCATCAGAATGCTCTCATTATATTTCTATATCTAAACACAACAGAAATTTTGAAACTATTGTGAGAATTATGCGATTCGATACCTTCAACTAACACCGATATGGGAGAAGATCGTGGATGATGCATCGTTGCCTTAAACATACATTCCACATCACCCCTTATAACGCTGATGTGTCATTCTTAGTCAAGTAACTGGTCTGCCTCTGCGTTAAGAATAATCATTACTTGATCCTCCATCGTTCTCTGGGAAGTGATTTTTCAAACACACATTCATTTGAGAGGGTAAAAAAAAACTTCTTAATTGTGAAAATCTTCAGTTTTACATCGATCCATTCGTGGAAGTCTCTCGCAAAATCTGAAAAATTATTTAAGCAATCAAATTATAATATAGTTCGGGTTCAAATATGACCATGTCACGTTTTCCTAATTTTCAACATATCCATGGTCAGTCTGGCCAAGATATCCTTCGAAGATTCATGTTCCACAAAGGAACCAGTTGAGAGAATATTCTCTGCCTTGCTTGTAATTTCATTATGCACACAGCTCCCTCGAATAGGTTTTACTAATACCTTGTAAAACTGCAGATAAAACTCCTTACTCGTAAAAACACAACGTCAATGAATTTTTGTTGTGTGATCCAGTTCGTCTGTGTCTTAGTTTTGCAATCTGTCCATTGAAATAATACACTGCATTTCCATGTCTGTGCTTCATACACAATATTTGGCCATTCACTTGACCATTAGTTGAGCTGGAAGGTTCATTTTCAAACGTTTCGTCACCATAGTAGGAAACATTTTCAGTGTGCCACTGGACGAAGCATTGTGGATGATTCCTGCTATCTGTCGAAATGTTTAGGTTCCTTCGATTTGGTGATGTCATTTCCTGTGTTGATGTCAATTCCTCGAGTGATATCTTGCATTTTCATGCCGCATCTTATGTTCCTCGGTTCTGGACATACACACAATTGGGAACATCAATTTCCAAGGAGGGTGCCTGTAAACAGGGAAGTGGCTTGAAGTGTGTATACTTCAATGCAAGAAGTATACGAAATAAGGTAGGTGAACTTGCAGCGTTGGTTGGTACCTGGGACTTCGATGTTGTGGCTATTACGGAGACATGGCTAGAACAGGGACAGGATTGGCTGTTGCAGGTTCCGGGATTTAAATGTTTTAGTAGGGTCATAGGTGGGGGTAAAAGAGGGGGAGGTGTGGCATTGCTTGTCAAAGATAGTATTACAGCGGTGGAAAGGACGATGGATGAGGACTTGCCATCTGAGGTAGTTTGGGCTGAGGTTAGGAACAGGAAAGGTGAGGTCACCCTGTTAGGAGTCTTTTACAGGCCTCCTAATAGTCCTAGAATCATTGAAGAAAGGATTGGGAAGGTGATTCAGGAGATGAGTGACAGTAATAGGGTGGTTGTTATGGGGGACTTTAACTTTCCTGATATTGATTGGGAAAGCTATAGCTCAAGTTCGTTAGATGGGTCAGTGTTTGTTCAATGTGTGCAGGAGAGTTTCCTGACACAATATGTAGACAGGCCAACAAGAGGTGAGGCCATACTGGATTTGGTTCTGGGTAACGAACCAGGCCAGGTGTTAGAATTAGAGGTAGGTGAGCACTTTGGGGATAGTGACCATAATTCGGTGATTTTTACACTCGTGATGGAGAGGGATAAGTGTGTACTACAGGGCAAGAATTATAGCTGGGGTAAGGGAAATTATGATGCGGTGAGGCATGACTTAGGATGTGTGGCTTGGAAAAGTAGACTCCAAGGCAAGAGTGTAAATGATATGTGGAACTTGTTCAAGGGGCAACTATTGAGTGTCCTTGATAATTATGTACCTGTCAGGCAGGAAGGAAAGGGTCGTGCGAGGGAGCCGTGGTTTCATAAGGAATTGGAATCCCTTGTTAAATGGAAGAGGGCAGCCTATCTCAAGATGAGACGTGAAGGTTCAATTGGGGCGATTGAGAGTTATAGGGTAGCCAGGAAGGACCTGAAGAGAGAGCTAAAAGCAGCAAGGAGGGGACATGAAAGGTCCTTAGTAGATAGGATTAGGGAAAACCCTAAGGCTTTCTATAGGTATGTTAGGAATAAAAGAATGACTAGGGTAGGAATAGGTCCAGTCAAGGATAGTAGGGGGAAGTTGCGTGTGGAGGCGGAAGAGATTGGGGAGACACTGAATGAATACTTTTCTTCAGTATTCACTCAGGAACAGGGCATTGTTGTCGATGAGAATACTGAGGCACAAATAAGTAGAATGGATGGCTTTGAGGTATGTAGAGAAGAGGTGTTGGAAATCCTGGAAAAGGTGAAAATAGATAAGTCCCCTGGGCCTGATGGCATTTATCCTAGGATTCTCTGGGAAGCAAGGGAGGAGATTGCAGAGCCATTGGCCTTGATTTTTATGTCCTCTTTGTCTACAGGAGTAGTCCCAGAAGACTGGAGGATAGCAAATGTGGTTCCCTTGTTCAAAAAGGGGAGTAGGGATAGCCCTAGTAACTATAGGCCGGTGAGTCTCACTTCTGTTGTGGGCAAAGTCTTAGAGAGAATTGTAAGGGATAGGATTTATGCACATCTAGATAGGAATAATGTGATCAAGGATAGTCAGCATGGTTTTGTGAAGGGCAAGTCGTGCCTCACAAACCTTATTGAATTCTTTGAAAAGGTGACGAAGGAGGTTGATGAGGGGAAAGCGGTAGATGTGGTATATATGGATTTTAGTAAGGCGTTTGATAAGGTTCCCCATGGTAGGCTACTGCAGAAAATACGGAGATATGGCATTGAGGGTGAGTTGGAGGTTTGGATTAGGAATTGGCTGGATGGAAGAAGACAGAGGGTAGTAGTTGATGGCAAAGTTTCTTCATGGAGTGCCGTCACTAGCGGTGTTCCGCAAGGATCTGTTTTGGGACCATTGCTGTTTGTCATTTTTATAAATGACCTGGAAGAGGGGTTAGAAGGTTAGGTGAGCAAGTTTGCGGATGATACGAAAGTCGGAGGAGTTGTTGACAGTGAGGAAGCATGTGGCAGGTTACAGCAGGATATAGAGAAGCTGCAGAGCTGGGCAGAAAGGTGGCAGATGGAATTCAATGTAGCTAAGTGCGAGGTGATTCACTTTGGGAAGAATAACAAAAAGATGGGGTACTGGGCTAATGGTCGGATACTTGGTAGTGTGGATGAGCAGAGGGATCTTGGTGTCCATGTACACAGATCTCTGAAAGTTGCCACCCAGGTAAATAGTGCGGTGAGGAAGGCATATGGCGTACTGGCTTTTATTGGTAGAGGAATTGAGTTCCGGAGTCCTGAGGTCATGATGCAGTTGTATAAGACTCTGGTACGGCCGCATCTGGAATATTGTGTGCAGTTTTGGTCGCCATACTATAGGAAGGATGTGGAGGCATTGGAACGGGTGCAGAGGAGGTTTACCAGGATGTTGCCTGGTATGGAAGGAAAATCGTATGAGGAAAGACTGAGGCACTTGGGGCTGTTTTCACTAGAGAAAAGAAGGTTTAGGGGTGACTTGATTGAGGTGTACAAGATGATTAGGGGGTTAGATAGGGTCGACAGTATGAACCTTTTCCCGCGTATTGAGTCGGGTATTACAAGGGGGCATAGCTTTAAATTAAGGGGGCGTAGATATAGGACTGATGTTAGGGGTAGGTTCTTCACTCAGCGAGTCGTTAGTTCATGGAATGCCCTGCCAGTAACAGTGGTGGACTCTCCCTCTTTATGGGCATTTAAGAGGGCATTGGATAGGTATATGGAGGATAGTGGGTTAGTGTAGTTTAGGTGGGCTTGGATCGGCGCAACATCGAGGGCCCAAGGGCCTGTACTGCGCTGTATTCTTCTATGTTCTATGTTCTATGTAACATCCTCCTTTTATTTAGACTGTTTCGTTCTATTCTAATTTTGCAAGTCTCTGTAAAGTCTCCCCTCATTCGTCTGAACGTCAGCGAAAACAATCCTAACCTTGTCAATCTGTTCTCATACGTTAGTCTTGTCATCCCCAGAATCAGCCTGGTTAACTTTCAATGCACTCCTTCGAGACCAAGAACACCCTTCTTTAGAAAAGGAGCCCCCAATAGCAGACGATATTTTATGTGTGGCCTCACCAATGTCCTGTATACCTCTGAAACACATCCTTGCGCCTGTACTCGAAATGTCTCACAATGAAGGTCAACATACCAATTGCCTTCTTTACCCCCTCCTGCGTCTACATGCCTATCTTTAGCAACTGATTTAAAAGGACACCCGGTCTTGCTATCGACTTCCATCTTCCAAGATACGACCATCCAGGTAGTTATCTGCTTTCTTGTTTTTGCATCCAAAGGGTATTACCTCACATCCATCCAAATTATGCTGTATTTGCCATTGATTTGCACACTCACACGGACTGTCCAGATCATGCCGCAGGGTGTCTACATTCTCATCAGCGTTCACCTTCCCAGCCAACTTATTACCATCTGCAAAATTTGAGACATCACATTTTTTTCTCTCATCCAAGTCGTTTAATGTATATTGCGAATAGCTACCTGTGAAGTGGAATATCATTAGCTATTTTCCAGTCCTCTGGCACGTCCTCTGTGTACATATTCCAGTTAAAATGTTGTGCCAGGGTCTTCCCTCCATTATTTGCAGCAGCAGCCTGTGATACCACACACCTGGACCCGGAGATTTGTCCAGTTTTCTATCGACCAAATCCATCAAACACTGCTCACATTTTATATCAAACTGTAAAAGAACTTTGCTGTAAACTTCTCGATTTCTGTATTTGTATCTTCATTCTCCCAAGTAAAACAGATATAAATCTCTCATGTAACAATCTGCAAGTGTTCTCTAATTTCACGCACAGATTATCCCCTTGGTTTCAAATGGGCCCTAACTGCTCCCTGTTTATGCTCTTCCAATTAATGTACCTGTAGAATTTCTGCGAATTCTCTCTAATCTTACCTGCCAGCACTTCTCCATGCCCCTGTGTTACTCAGTCCCCTCTGTGTGAATTGTCTAAGTTGCACTATGCTTTCCTCTCATTTTTTGAAACTCTGGAGAACACACACTGAGTTTGCTCATTAGAAATTATTGCCATCTGAGGGATTAATCTGGAGAATGTCTAATGCAGATCCCCTGTGATCAGTGTATTATTACTTAAATTGTAGCACCTAAACTGTTCACTCGAAGTACAGTCTCACCAACACTCGTTGCAATTAGTGCCGGATTTTTTTAACTTATATATTCCAATCCGCTTTAAATGAAGTTAAACATCATTTTAATTTAATTGTTTTCACCACTTTACTGTATTAGTTCCTTTAAAATGCTCCTGAATATACAGCTGCACGACATTCACGGTTCATCATTACTTTATCCACAGGAAATATATTCAAACAATTGGAAATATAAAATATTCGTCAGTTATGACTTTCCTTTCTAAGATGAGTTATTATTCTTGCCAATTTGCTGTTACTTGCGAAATATCCAATATTACATCATTTATGTGGATTCCAACAGATACTCTATTGTGAATGGCAAGTTTGCTGTGGTTTGCTATTCTCCCTCTTTTTCCATTCCTGAGCCACCAGATTATGTTAACCTTGGAGTTGTCCACAATAACTTGCTGCCTTTCCAGAACGTCCAGGAAGACAACACAATGATTCATAATACGGTCAATATGTTCATTGCTGCTTCCTCCGAAGTTCTGGTATGAAGCAAAACTCGTCTGCTACACTTCCCAATGCTCAATTCAGCTATGTTCCAAATGCTATTTTGTGACTGATATGAATGCTATTAGTCTTCATTTACACACGGTCCATGGTCATGTGGTAGTTCTCTGGAATTTTCCGTATGTTTCACCATGAAGGCAGACACAAAGTAATTGTTTAGTTCCCCTATAATTTCTCTGTCCTCTACAAAAACTTAACATGTTTGTACATTATATTTTCCTCATTTGATCTTACATTTATATTCTTTTCAATTATTCATGTAAGCTCTCCCGCAGTGCTTATGTTTCCCGTCAGTTTGCATTCTTGTTCTCTTTTTGATTTCCTTATTATTTTCTTGGTCCTCCTTTGATGGGTCCTATATTTCTCTCTATCCATGGTTTACCACAACATCTGGCATGGTTCTAAATCACTTCCTTTCATCGAATGCAATCTTTTGTTAACTACCATTGAGTCATCATTCCCTTTTGCTGTTTGCGCGCTGCAATATTATGTACATCTTACAGTGTTTCTACCAATAACAGATATTGCCTCTTTTCCATAAATATTTCTCATGTACTTTGCGAATTCACTGAAGCCAACTTCTTCCTCATACCTTTATGCGTTGCCTGAATCAGGTTTATAATTGCAACTTCAAAAGAAAACGAAAACTGTTTTGTGTTCAAATGTCTTGCAAAATTCATGATATTATGTCAACTACTTACACTACACCAAAGGTTTCAACTGGCTCTCCTGATCATACAATTGCAAACAATGTGATCTGTAGCTCGGTGCTCAGCATATTGCTTAAGTACATTATGTCCTACATGCTCATGGAATCCATTTTCCCAGCATTAACATTCACTGGGGTGAATACAACTTAGATGAAACTTGAAATTATGTATTGCAACTGCAGGAAACTCTACATGTTGTAATAAATCCTGCCAAGTGGCTACTTAGAACCTCAAGAACTTTTAGCAATCCTCAAAACTACGTACCACATAGAAAGTAGCCACTTCCCTAGTTGTTTCATGCCATGTTGCTCTAAGAAACAATCTCCCATACACTCTGAATATTTCATTGCAGTACACTTGACAAGTTGATTAATCGAGTCAATATGCACGCTCAAACTATCCATTATTAGCACGGTAACCTTCTCACTCGACGTCCTTATTTCTTGATTGATACTGTGCACTACATCGGAAGTACTGTGCGTCAGATGGGGCGCTGGAAATTGCTCCTCCCAAGTGGCTTCTCCCATTGCGTTTTACTTCCACCAGGACTGATTTATCATGTTGGTCCTTTGTTCCAATTTAACTTCTTAACACATCTTTAATGTCATTAACAAAGCTCCTTCTTGCATTTCCCTTCGCAATGCTGGGTACCCATGGACATGCAACCCTGCACCCCTGACATTCCCGTCACCACATTTCATTAATCGCAACTTTGTCGTACCTATTTGTTTCTATTTCTCCCGTTTGGTCATCTATTTTATAGTAAGTACGACATAGAGTACTTTTAAGATTTTTAAATTAGTTCAATCGTTTTGTATTTTCGTTTTTAATATTTTCTTCTGCGCTATGCTTTCCAAATTCTCCACCCTTATTTATGCATCCCTGATCACACTGAGCCCCACCTCTATGTTTACTCCAACCTTCAACTTACATTTTTAGCTTTTATGATTCATTCCCTCACCGTAGTCATAATACTGGCCCTGTCTGTTGATCCTATTAACCTTTACTTTCTGACCAGCTGCTTTTCTCTACAGCCTCCTGCTTGATTTGTTTACATCCAACAAACTTGCACTGGCAAACCTCTGCACCAGGATACTGATGCCCCTCCGGTTAAGATGGAAACCTATTCTTTTCGTACAAGTCTCAGCTGCTGTAAAAGATATCCCAATGATCCAAACTTCTGAAACCCACGCCACCCAACTATTCTTTATATCTATATTATCTCCTTATTCCTTATCTCAATTCAACGTGTCACAGAAACTGATCTTGGGATGACAAACCTGAACATCCTGATTTTCAATTTATACCTATCTCCTTGACCTCTTCTTGCAGGATGTTATCACTTTTTCTGACTCTGCCATTTGCACCACTGTGTACAAGGACCACTGGCTGTTCATCCTCCACGTTAAATATGCCTTGAGCACTCTCGGAAGCATCCTTGACGCTGGTATCAGTGACCCCTCTTCTGAAGGAGTCTTCATTTTGCTTTTGCAACACATAGACTGCAAGATCTGCTGAGCTTTTCCTTCAATTTCTGATTTGTCATCAATGATGATTCCTATTGAGCAAAATCTATGCAACTGAATCTTGAAATATTCTGAATTTAATTTTGCAAAGGGCGCTGCATGTGTGCAATGAGCATGTTGGTAGAGTTCCAACATTTAAAAGGCATCTGAATGGAAGCACAAATGGGCAGGGTTTGGAAGGATGTAGACCGAATACTGGTAAATGGACGAGATTACTTTAGGATGCCAGGTCAGCAACGATGAGTTGGACTGAAGGGTCTCTTTCTGTGCTGTGTATCTCTGTGACTATAGAAATAATGAGTCTTCCAGTGATAACAATAGTTGTCCTATGGTTTTCTTGATTAAGTTCATGGCCATCATCTTGTTCACTCTACCAATCCAAGAACTAAAGAGATTTATTTTGCATTTTTTGTATATCAGACTACTTGGAAAATGTTTACTCAACAATATTTTTGAATTCAGTTCAAATAGAGAGGATTGTTCACAGCACACATACACACACAAACAAACATAATGCATTACTTTGTCAATGCATACCAGTAATGTTATAAAGAATAAGAATGATAACTGGAATGAAAGATTTAGACTAAGGAAGAATGGGGGAAATTTGGGTATGTGGTTTCTGCTCTCGGAAGGATAAGATGCGAACGTATTGAGGTGCATTGAAATTGGTAGGAGTGGGAGTTTTGGTAAAATTCTCAGCAATAATGAGGGCCGGATAGCTAGCGCGATTTACAGAGATGAGGAGGGGTGTAGTAGGTGGAGAAGGTTGCAAAGATATGAAGGAATGCAGTAACTGGAGGATGTTAAAGAGATAGGGAGGATTGTTGTCGATGAAGGAGGTTACAGAGGTAGGAAGGAGTGCAATAGCTGGAGATGGTTACAGAGATTGGGATGGGTTTGGAGCTGGATCAGTTTTCAGAAATAGGGATGTGTTTGAGGCTGGAGGAATTTGCAGAGATATGGAGCAGTGTAGTACCCGAGGTGGCAAAAGAGATAGGGAGTGGTGTTGTGTTGGAGATGTTTACAGAGATAGGGAAGGTGCAATAGCTGTAGGAGATTTCCAGAGTTAGGGAGGTTGCAGTAGCTGGAAGTGGTCACAGAGATAGGGCGTGGTGTAGTAGATGTACGAGGTTACAGAGATAGGGAGTGTCATGCAGCTGGCTGTGATTAATACGATGCGGGATAATGCAAGTGTTGTTGGACGTTATGCAGATAAGGATAGATGCTGGACGATGTCAGAGATATCGGGAGGTATATAGAGGCTGGAGGACGTTATAGAGATCAGGAGCAGCGTGGAGGGTGGATGGGGTTTGTAGAGGTCGGGAGAAGTGGAGCAGCTGTAGGAGGTTGCACAGATAAGGAAGGGTGGAGCGGCTAGAGGACGTTTCAGAGATGGGGAGGGCTGTAATTGCTTGTTTACATCGATGGGAAAACATATAAGTGTTGATTGAGGTAATAGACAAAGTAATGGGTACAGGCGCAAGTGGATGCCCGAGATATGGGGAAGTATGTGGAGGATGGAGCAAGTTACAGAGACCAGGAGGTGGGTCAGATTCGAACTGTGTTACCAAGGTCAGGGTGATGGAATGGCTGTTGAATGTTATAGGGATTGGGAGTGGTAGAGTGGCTCAAGGATATGGTTGAGATTAGGAGGAGTGGAGGTGATAGAGAAAGCTGCAGGGATTGGCAGGGATGTTGATGGTGTTGGAGGTGACAAAATAGGGAGGAGTGGAGTTGGAGGACGTAACAGTATTTGGGTAGATTGTACATTTAATGGCTGGATGAAGTTAAATAGATAGGGAATGTTGTCAAGTTCGGAGTACCTTACAGAGATAGGGAGATATATAGATTCTGAGAAGATTGGAGAGATTGGGCAAGGACCTGGAGGAGTTTAGAGAGACAGGGAGAGATGCAGGGTTTGGAGGATGTAACAGAGACAGGAAGGAGTGTCGGGATGGAGTGAGGTTAGAGACGTCGGGGTGTCATGTTTGGAGGATGTTAAAGAGATGGGGAGGGTGTAGGGTTTGAAGGAGTTCAGAGAGATAGAAATTGGTTTAGGGTTTGGAGGACGTTAGAGAGATGGGGACGGCTTAAGATTCTGCAGGAATTTATCGTAATAGAAATGTTGATGAAGGTTATGAAGATACGATGGGTGACTGAGATAGAGATGGGTGTGGCGGCTGAAGGTGATAATGGTGAAAGATACACATGGACAGGTGGACAGTTTAAAAACAGAGTTGTCCAATTAATTACTGGCGAAAAAAAAACAATGTAGATATCTGTGGAATAGACAACGAAAAGGGAGAAACTGAATGAGTGAGACCTTGGAATGTCCAATCACAAAACCTATGGAGCCAGTAACATGCAGCATAGGAGAGGCCCTTCAATTGATACCGACGAAAAAATTAAAACGGCCCTGTCGAATCTCCATTCCTTCCGATTGCCTGGTGGCTAGTGCCAGAATTGGGCGAGCTATCCTAAAGTTGGCTCAAGCAACAACGTTTCGGAGTAGAGTGGTGCTGGAAAAGCACAGCAGTTCAGACAGCATCCAAAGAGCAGGAAAATCGACGTTTCGGGCCTGATGAAGAGCTTTTGTCCGAAACGTCGGACAAAAACTCTTCATCAGGCCCGAAACGTCGATTTTCCTGCTCCTTGTATGCTGTCTGAACTGTTGTGCTTTTCCACACCACTCTACTACAGAATCTGGTTTCCAGCATCTGCAGTCATTGTTTTTACCCTCAAGCAACAACGTGACAAAACGAAGCCTGATGGTGTCAGATCACACATTGACACGGAAACCTCCTGCTGACTCACCTCCCTCTGCCACATGATGTCAGATCAAACATTGACACGGAAGCCTCTTGCTGACGCCATTCCTACATCTGATGGATCAGTGTCAGTCCACATTGAACAACATTTTGAGGAAGTACTGAGAGAGTCACAAAAGTGGAAAAATATACTGAGAGGGCCATTTCAATACCACCACCAGGAAGGGCTCAGAAGCAGCATTGCTGGTTGATATTGACAGGACCAAAAGGACATAGCTGCGAGATTAGGTCTGCAGCGGGAGGGGAGGGAATAACTAAGAGGGAGAAACATATTTGAACTCACCAATCTACCGGGTGTAGACATGTTGATGGATGTCCACATTGGGAATGGTTATTACCGCATGCAGCATTTCTGGAGACAATGTTACATTTTTACTTTGTGAATACCCTGTGTGTCTGTGTGTGGAACTATCACCGTGCTAAGCGGGAGAAATTTCGAATAGACCCACTAACGCAACACTAGGCTGTGCAATATGATCGGGTCATTACCAACAAAGCATATTTGTACTCCAGCACAATGTTCACTAGCAAAGCCTGGCATATGCTCCACTTCAACCTGTCTATTAAGCCAGGGGACAAAAGCCTGTTCAACGGAAAACACAGGATGGCTTGCCAAGAGCAACACCAGGTACACCTAAAAATGAGTTGATGTTACCAAATAGGATCAGTTTCGCACCAAACAGCATACGCAGCTTGTGATAGACAAAACTAAGTGAAACAATAACGAACAAATCAGACACAATCTCTGCAATACTGCCACATGCCGTCTGGGTGGATGGTGTTAGACAATCAAGCTACTCAATTGAGGGGCTGGATGCAAAATCATCACATTCCTCAATGATGGAAGAGCCCTGCACAACAATAAAAAAGTTAAGGCTGAAACACTCAGGACAGTGTTCAGACAGAAGTGCAAAGAGGTGACCAATTTTAATCTCCTGCAGACGGTATTTTTCAGATAATTTGATTCATTTTGTGTATTATCCACAAGCAGCTGGAAGGATTGGATAATGCAAAGGCTGTGGGCCCTAATAACAGTCCATTCAAGCTGCTCCTGCTGGTTTGCAATATTGGCGCATACCTGACAATGTGGGAAACTATCCGGTGTGCCCTGTACAAACACAGATAAAACTTCGGACAATGAATGACTGCCCAATTGGTCTCATCCCTATTATTAATAAAGTGATGAAGGATGTCATCTACAGTGGTATAAAGCAGCACTTCGTCAGCACCAAATTGCTCAGGGATGCTCAGTTTGGGATTTGACAGGGCCACTCACACCTGAGCTCTTTGAAACCTTGTTTTAAAGATCTACAACAAGAAAACATGCAGCTGATCCAAGAGATGAGGCGAGATTGACTGCGCTTAACATCATCATAATTACACTTGATCAAGTGTGGTACAAAAAATTAGTAGCAAAACTGGAGAAAATCGGCATCATGGAAACCTCTGCACTGGTTGAAGTTATACCTGGTACAAAGGAAGATTGTTGGCGTTGGTGGATAGCAGCCATCTGAGCTCCAGTTCCCCAGGGGAGGTATATCTGTGTAAGCATGTACATCAGAAATGGAAAGGCAAGGCCCTTTACTACTACGGGATGATCTGGTTGCTCCCTCGTTAGACAGAGACGACCGGTGGTAGATTAACTGTACGCTAAACTTGTCTCAAGTATGGGAGAGGTTGAGTAGTACAGTCCTTTACAGTCATCTTAGTCAGTGCAGGAACGGAACCCACACGTTTTGCATTAATCTCCACCACAAACTAGCTGTCTAACTGATTGAGCTAACCAGGTCCTCACTCCGATTGTTAGGTTTGATATCGTAATATTAGTCTGTTCACATATGTGAAGCTAAACATCTCTGAAGCAGGTGAAACTTGAGTTAAGTATCCTTGCTCAGCGGGAGGGACACTATCAGTGCTATATAAGAGTACTCTCTGTCCTGGACCCAACTGTCTTTAGCTGCTTCAGAAATGAAAATCCCTCCACTGTAAAGTCACAGGTCGGGGTGTCTGACAATGATTGGATAACTTTAAACGCCATTCGTGATTGTTCAGAAACTGAAGGCGACCTTATCCAAATGCAATAGGGCATGCAAAATATGCACACATACGCTTAAAAGTGACAAGTAACATTTGCATTACACATGTGCGAGACAACGATCAACTCGAACAATGCAGAATTGGACCATATCCTCTGACATTAAATGTCATCGCCATCACTGAACTCTCAACTATTAATATCCTGGGGATTACCGTTAACCGGAACTGGACTAATCATATAAATTCAATATCCATTCCTGTGAAGGGCTTATGCCTGAAACTGCACTCAATATCATCAAACCTGCACTTGACCAAGTGTGATGACACAGATTAGTAGCAAAACTGGAGAAAATCGGCATCACGGAAACCTGTGCACTGGTTGAAGTTATACCTGGTACAAAGGAAGATGGTTGGGGTTGGTGGACAGCAGCCATCTGAGCTCCAGTTCCCCAGGCAGGTGTATCTGTGAAAGCGTGTACATCAGAAATGGTAAGGTAAGACACCATACTACGACGGGATGATGGGTTGCTCCCTCGTTAGACAGAGACGATCGATGATAGATAAACTGTACAGTAAGCTTTCCGCAAGTCAGCTGGATCTCGATTGCTGCCGGACCTCCAGTGCTTTTCCAGCGCCTCACTTTTCGAACCATATAAATTCATTGGCCGGAAGAGTATGTTAGAGGCTCGGTATTCTGCAGCAACAACTTCCTTCAAGGTTGCCTAATGCCTCCACACCAGCTATAAGACACAAATTGAATGTGTGTGTGTTCAAATACACATTGCATCTGTGCAACTTCACCCCACATCCGCTGATATTCAGTACCAGCAAGGCCTGCCATCTACACGATGCTCTGCAGAAATATAACAACGTTCCTGGTAAAGTAGCTCTTAAACCACGACCATCAACAAGTACAAAGGAAGAAGATCCGTGTGAGCACACCCACGTTCAAATTACGTTCCAAGCCACCCACCGTCCTGATTTGGAAATATATTGCTATTCCTTCAGTTCACTGTTTAACGTTCCTGCACGAATGCTGGTATAAATCTACCTACAACACATGGATTGTATCAGTTCAATGTGTCAGCTCAGCTCCACCTTCTCAAGGACAACAAGGGATGGGCAATAAATACTGGCCTAATCTCATTCAATGAATTAATTAGAATGAAAAAATATTTTTTAAACCTACCCAATCCTGGAAAATGAGTTTTCAGTTTTGTGAGTGCAGGCTGGTTTGGTTCAATTAGTACCTTGTTTGTTGTGAACAGCTGAAGGGATATGCTGCTTGAAACACTCTGTCTTTCAGAGGCATGGCCGTATACCTAGCATCACACAGACACTGACATTTACAAACCACACGACTGAGCTGTGAGATAGGAAGAAACAATTGAAAATCTACACGTATCTGACTGGAGATTACTCGGACACTCAGTAATATTATTGCCACGAAAGTTGTTGTGGGGATATTCGCACGCACATTAGTACAAGGGAAAATAACTACACTTTCAAAGCCGTTGGACTTAATAATAATTTGGTCTTGGGAGTGGTAACAAGACTCATCATTTCAAAGGCACTGAGTGTGAGCTGTGCACTGTTTTCATCATATTGTTGTCACAAAAGTGAACTGAAAAGAAGGGTGGATTTTGTTCATATCAGAAAATCGGGAAGTGAGACTTCGCAAACCATGTCGAACCAACAGTAAAAATACTTTGCTCTTAATGGTTAGAACATTTCAGCAGCGGGATTGAACCGAAACTGTAGTTTCAGTATACAGTAGGTTGAGAGTAGTGAGGTCAGAAATAATGTTCCAAGGTCGCAAGTGGGTACCGGCAAGGAAGACGTTGGTTGGAAGTGTGTCTACTTCAACGCCAAGAGCATCTGCAATAAGGTGAACATGCAGCATGGATTGGTGACTGGGATGTCGATGTTGTGGTCATTTCAGAGACATGGATTGAGCAGAATGAATGGTGCAGGTTCCACGATTCAGATGTTTGAGCAAGAATAAAGAAGATGGAAAAAGAGAGGGAGGTTTTGGCATTGTTATTAAAGGACCGTATTACGGTTGCAGAAAGGACGATTGAGGACTCGTCCACTGGCGAAGTATGGGCTGAGATTAGAAACAGGAAAGGAAGGCTCACACTGTTGGGAGTTATCTCAAGGCCTCCGAGATGTAGAAGAAAAGAAAAAAAAGAAGATGCTCGATAAGAGGGGGAGTGACAGGATAGTTGTAATGGGGAACTTTAACTTTCCAAATACTGACTGCAATTATACAATAGCTGAAAATGTGTTGCTGGAAAGGCGCAGCAGGTCAGGCAGCATCCATGGAGCAGGAGAATCGACGTTTCGGGCATGAGCCCTTCTTCAGGAATGAGGAAAGTGTGTCCAGCAGGCTAAGATACAAGGTAGGGAGGAGGGACTTGGGGGAGGGGCGTTGGAAATGCGATAGGTGGAAGAAGGTCAAGGTTAGGGTGATAGAGCGGAGTGGGGGTGGGGGCGGAGAGGTCAGGAAGAAGATTGTAGGTTAGGAAGGCGGTGCTGAGTTCGAGGGATCTGACTGAGACAAGGTGGGGGAAGGGCAAATGTGGAAACTGGAGAAATCCAAGTTCATTCCATGTGGTTGGAGGGTTCCCAGGCACAAGACGAGGCGCTTTTCCTCCAACCGTCGTGTTGCTATGGTCTGGCGATGGAGGCGTCCAAGGACCTGCATGTCCTTGGTGGAGTGGGAAGGGGAGTTGACGTGTTGAGCCACGGGGTTATTGGGTCGGTTGGTCTGGGTGTCCCAGAGCTGTTTTCTGAAACGTTCTGCAAGTAGGCGGCCTGTCTCCCCAATATAGAGGAGGCCACATCTGGTGCAGCGGATGCAGTAAATGATGTGTGTGGAGGTGCAGGTGAATTTGGGGCGGATATGGAAGGATCCCTTGGGGCCTTGGAGGGAAGTAAGGGGGGAGGTGTGGGCGCAAGTTTTGCATTTCTTGCGGTTGCAGGAGAAGTTGCCGGGAGTGGAGGTTGGCTTGTTGGGATGTGTGGACCTGACGAGGGAGTCACGGAGGGAGTGGTATTTTCGGATCGCTGATAGGGGAGGGGAGGGAAATATATCCCTGGTGGTGGGGTCCGTTTGGAAGTGGCGGAAATGACGACAGATGATACGATGTATATAGAAGTTGGTGGGGTGGTAAGTGAGGACCAGTGGGGTTCTGTCCTGATGGCGATTCGTGGGGCGGGGCTCAAGGGCGGAAAAGTGGGAAGTGGAGGAGATGCGGTGGAGGGCATCACGTCTGGGTGGAAATTGCGGTCTTTGAAGAAGGAGGCCATCTGGGTTGTACGGTATTGGATCTGGTCCTCCAGGAACCAGATGCGACGGAGCCAAAGGAATTGGGAATATGGGATGGCGTTTTTACAGGGGGCAGGGTGGGAGGAGGTGTTGTCTAGGTAGCTGTGGGAGTCGGTCAGTTTATAGTAAATGTCCATGTTGATTTAGTCGCCCGAGATAGAAATGGAAAGGTCTCGGAAGGGGAGGGAGGAGTCTGAGATGGTCCAGGTAAATTTGAGGTCGGGGTGGAAGGTGTTCGTAAAGTGGATGAACTGTTCAACCTCCTCGTGGGAGCACGAGGCAGCGCCGATACAGTCATCGATTTAGCAGAGGGAAAGATGGGGGGTGGTGCCAGTGTAGCTGCGGAAGATGGACTGTTCCACATTTTCCAACGAGGAGGCAGGCATAGCTGGGGCCCATGCAGGTGCCCATGGCTACTCCTTTGGTTTGCAGGAAGTGGGAGGATTGGAAAGAAAAGTTTTTCAGGGATTACAATAGTTCAAGCACTCCAGATGTGTCAGTATTTGTCAGATGTGTGCAGGAGGGTTTCCTGACACAGTATGCCGACAGGCCAACAAGGGGCAAAACCATATTAGATTTGGTACTGGTTAATGAAACCGGCCAGGTATGCATATGTAGGTAGATGAGCACTTTCGTGGTAGTTACTGCAATTCGGTTATGTTTACTTCAGCAATGGAAAGGGATAATTATATACCGCAGGACAAGAATTATGGCAAAGGCAATTACGATACGATTAGACAGGATTTCAAATGCGTAAGATGGGTAAGGAAATTGTGGGGGATGGGCATAATTAAAATGTGGACCTTATTCCAGCAATGTCCGTGATAAGTATGTACCTGTCAAGCAGAGAGGAAGTTGTTGAGTGAGAGCCGTGGTTTACTCAAGAATGAGATGCTCTTGTCAAGAGGAATAAGAAAGCTTATGTAAGGATGAGATGTGAAGGCTCATTTGGGGCTCTTGACAGTTAAAAGCTCGCCAAGAAAACCCAAACAGTAACGTAAGAGAGCCGGGAGGGGACATGAGAAATCGTAGGCAGATAGGATCAAGGAAAACCAATGGCTTTCTATAGTTGCATCAGGAATAAAATAACAAAACATAAAAATGGAACATGGAGCAATACATCGCAGAACAGGCCATTCGGCCCTCGATGACGTGCCGACTGTGAACTATTCTCAGCTCCTCTCTCCTACACTATCCCATCATTGTCCATGTGCTTATCTAAGGACTGTTTAAATCTCCGTAACATCAGCAGTTAGGGCATTCCACGCCCTCTCTGCATATAGAACCTGTCTCTGATATCTGTCTTAAATCTATCATTCCTCAATTTGTAGTTATGCTCCCTCGATCAAGCTGATGTCATCATCCTAGGAAATGACTAGACTAAGATGAGGGCCAATCAAGGATAGAAGTGAGAAGTTGTGCATGGAGTGTGAGAGATAGTGGAAGCGCTAAATTAATGTTTTTTTCATGACTTATCACACTGGTAAAAGACAATGTTCGAGAAGAACACCGAGATGCAGGCTATGAGAATAGATGGGATAGAGTTTCACAAGGGGGACGTGTTTTTGTTTTGGCTCTGGCCACAATGAAGCTTGAGTGGAAAGGCTAGCATCTAATGTAGGTTCAACTTTCACAGCGTGCCAGAAACAAGGCATGAGTTAAAGTCCACCAAGTCTCACTCAGTTTCAGGAAAACAATCATAGAATATTCCGAAAGCAGTTGAGGCTGAATCATTAAATACGTTCTAGTCTGAGGGAAGTATATTTTTAAGCAAATGTTATGGGGAAAATGCAGGAAAGCAGAATAGAAGATTATTAGAACAGATAACATCTGATTGAAATGAATTGAGCGGATGGGCACACTGTTGTTTCTCTGTCTTATGGCATCCTTTTTCCAATATATCAAACATTGACATGCAAACCTCCTGCTGACTCAACTCTCTCAGCTGATGGATCAGTGACCCTCGAAATGGAAAGGTAAAGCACCATATTCCAAGAGCTAGATAGGGTTACTCTCTTGTTATACAGAGATGAATGGTGATGGTTTAACTGGACAGTCATCATGACTCAACAAAGGGAGGTTTCAGTAGATCAGACCTTTGTAGTCACGTCAGTCAGTGCAGGAACGGAACACACACACTTTTGGCATTACTTTGCGTACAACAAAGCCGTCGAATTATTTAAGCTCAGCTAGTTAGGGTAGATTTTGTAAGATTAATCTGTTCTGATATGTAGTAACACACCGCTCGAACAGGTGTAACTTTATGCAATCTTCTTCGCTCAGAGAAAGGGACACTTTCAGTGAGTGCTTTCTGTCCTAGGCCAAACAATATTCAATTGTTTCATAAACGAGTATCCCTCCTCTGTGAAGTCAAAGGAAGGTGTGATCGCCAATGATTGGCTAATGCTCACGACTTGACAATGTTTGTCATTTCTCAGATATACATTTTGTGTAGGCGTGCGCTGGAAAGCGACAAGTAACATTTGCATTACACAGGTGCCAGTCAATGATCACCTCTAATAATAAAGATTTAGACCATATCCACTAACGTTCAATGGCATCACTATCACTGCACTCCCAAATAACAAGATTGTGGGGATTACTGTTCACCAGAACTAGACGAACTATATAAATGCATTCCTCATTATTGTGAAGGGTTTATGCCTGAAAAGTCGACTCTTCAGCGGCCTAGATGCTGCCTGACCAGCTGTCCTTTTGCAGCGCCACTCTTTTCGACTGATATAAATTCGTTGGCTACAAAAATATGTCGAAGGCAAGGAATCCCATTGACATCGTTTTCCTCGCGATTTCCGATGACTGTCCACCACTTATAAGACATACGTTGAATGTGTGCGCGATGAAATGCCCTCCATTTCACTCTCTGACTGCAGCCTCACACAACATACACTGGCACTCAGTAGTAGCAATGCCTGCCATCTACACTGTGCTTTGCAGAAATTTACCAAGGCTCCTTACAAAGTACCTTTAAAACCAGGACCATCAAGAAGGACAAGGGCAGCTACATGGGAACAACACCATATTTATGTTCCGTTCCAAAACACCACCATACTTATGTGGAAGTTACTGTCCCTCCAGTGTCACTATTTCTTGTTCCCTCCCCAACAGCAATGTAAGTTTACCTGCAGCACATGAATTCTGGGGGTTCAATGTTGCAGCTCACCACCGCTTTCTCAAGGTCAATAAGACACTGGCGCAATCATATTTCAGGGGTAAGTTAGAATGAACATATTCTCCAACCAGGCCCAGTGCTGGACACGGAGGTTTGTGTTTTGTGAGCAGAGGTTGGTTGGGTCCTGTGAACAACTGAAGATATATGCTGTTTTAAACAAACTGTCAGACTTTAATAGGCATATCTTATATACATCGCATCACACAGATACTGATATTCATACACCATATTACTGTACTGTGAAATGGGCAGAAGCAATTGAAAATGTATTCATATCTGTTGAAGAATGTTGAGACACACAGTAATACTGTTGCTATGAATATGATTGTGTGTGAATATTAGCACACAATATTAGTACAAGGGAAAATTACTGCATGTTGCGAAAGTCATAACACTTAATATTAATTTGCTCTTGGGGACAGTAATGAGACTCATCATTTAAAAGTCCCTTACTGTGCTTTGTGCACTGTTTTTATTATATTGTTTACATAAAAGTTAACTGAATAAATGAGTGGATATTGTGCTTATTGAGCAATCGAAAAGTGGGTATTATCCAATAATGTCGGACCTTCAGCGAAGAGATTTTGCTGTTAATAGTTGGAGCAATGCTGAAAACACTGACATAGAAATCGCTAGATTTTGTCACACACAAGGACGTTGGGCTGGGTCATGCTGGCCATCAACTTAGATGCACATTTCTGTTTGGCTACTGACGTTGTGGAGCTGATATACACGCTATAGGATTTATGAGGGATTCAGTGCAGGATACCATATGCTACAGGAGTTTATCATCTTTATATCATCTCCATTCAGCATCTCGTCCAAGATCGGAACTACAGAGTTTAGGTGAAACATCACAACAAATAAACTTGCAATATGTACTTGTTTTGAGGTGATTTTTAGAAGTGTTTAAAGTGCTAGTCCTTTGGCCAGTCTGCCCCACGCATTCTCCTGTTCTTCTGGTATGTCTCTAAATGGTCAGTTGTGACGTTTTGTTCAAATAACTGTCCAGATCCAGATTGAAAACTCTCTGGACAGACTTCCCAAATGGATTTGGACTTAGTAGGGAGGCCCAGTTGTACGATGACTGAATTCATACTTCTCTCAAGATCATTTTCAGCAGTTTTGCTGCCTGTAAGATAGTGTGTTCACTGATCAGAACATGAATCAGCTGTTTACGACAGTCACTGAATAATGAAAATTTTAAGTGTGCACTCTGGTAATTTAATTATTGTTCACTTCAATTGTTTTCAACTGAACAACAATGGTGTTTGCTTTATTTTAAAATATGTGAGAAATAATGTGATATTAACTCTTCACTGTACAAAATATACAAAGTGTAAATGTGACCTGCTGTATATTTCCCATAGACCAATCAAGCAACAGTCAGATATTGTCTGTAATGATTCTGCAGGTTTCTATGACCAACACTATGTTTTAGGCATCGTCACCACCCTCACTGCGAGGTTCTGTCCACTGATAGGCCAGAGCGAGGCGGGGGGAGGGGGGAGCGCGGGAAAGCTCATTGGTATATAATCAAAAAAGTACTCAGCATGGATGCTGGATTCGGTGGCCACTACCCTGCTGTGCAGCTGGTTATGAGGGAATCAATAAAAGGGAAATATATAATTGACTACATCATCAGCATTCCGCCTGCTGCAGATACACCTCTCCATTTTCTATATTAGTAAGAATGGCCACTGCCCAGGCCTTCTGAGGAGGAATGGCCATCTTCACATTTTGTCGAACGCAAAATAATATGACGGAACCTGTGTGCTGAATGGGACACACGTCAAACAGATTGAGCAACTAATGACGATGTGTCCGTGGTGTGCAGTGGACCATCAGCAACATCAGAAACATATTCTGTACAAGTCATACATTCTGTAACTTCATGGCCCAGCATTTTGCCCACTCTACAGTAACCATCAATCCCCCTGGGATCCACCCTGTGTCAATGATGAGTGCAGAAGTACATGCCAGGAACAGCACAAGCCAAACCTAGATATGAGGGGACAGTCTGGAGAAACTCTTATTGTCTTCCGCTGCAAGAGAGACTGACCTGCATGATAAACAGCATAAGCAGCAAGTGCTCAACAGCCCTCAGTGATCCCACAATCAATGGTTCAGATCTATCTCTGCGGTCCTCCAACGTGGTGTCTTAAAGATAGTGTACACTGAAAGCGACCTTTGGAGGAGAACGCTACTCTCCAACAATGCAATCCCCAGTTGTGTGGGTGCACAGCACATCGGGACAAAATAAAACTACTGAATTTGTAACAACATTCAGCATGAAGCGCTGAGCAGATGATCCATTTCAACCTCCTTCAGTGGGCACTAGCATCATATAGCTTTATTCCTGATGAAGGGCTTTTGCCACAACGTCGATTTTGCTGCTTCTCAGATGCAGCCTGAACTGATGTGAGATTCCTGCAACACTAATCCAAAATCTGGTTTCCAACATCTGCAGTCATTGTTTTTACCTAAAATTACATACCTCAATGTTCAGAAAACTCGATTCACTCCACACAATGTCAAGAAATAGCTGGAGACACTGAAAACTGTGAGTCAACTCCGGAGACTGCCACTTTATTAGCCTAGCTGTTCCAATCCAGCATGAACACTGAAAACTGCAAACATTATGATAAGCTGCCCAAGTATATCCTGTAAGCAAAACGCATGGCATTTGCATTGCACTCAGTCACTGATCCAACGGTACACGGTCTACCTTGTAAATGTGAAGGAAGTGTCAGTAATAATCTGATCAATCAGCAATAATCTGCTTAGTGTCATACAGTCAGTGTCTCGTCAGGCTTACTCATCTCCTGACCCCTTGTAAGCTCAGTTCAGATAGTGGAATTCTAAAGGGGCACTGCGAGCATTTGCTCCAAAAATCGAGGCAACATTTAACAGTGTGTGATAATAGATACCCGAATAAAATTACAGTTATTCGGAATCTGAGGGAAACATTTTTCTGGTTGGAATTATCAGCAGCAAAAAGGAAAAAAAAGATTGTTCTGATGATCAGTAATTAGAACTGCAGAAGGCCTCTGCACCCATTTCTCGGAAAAGAGAGAACATGGAACATAAGAATACATTACAGGCCCCTTGGCACTCGATTTCGCGCCGACCTGTGAAACCAATCAGAAGCTCAATTAACCTACACAATTCCATTGTCATTCTTATCTTTATCCAATGACTATTTAATAGTCTTAAATTTGGCGAGGGTATTACTGTTACAGGCAGGGCGTGGAACATCCCGACCAGTCGCTGAGTAAGGAGACTGCCTTTGACACCTGTCCTTTCTCGATCAGTCCTCAATTTAAAGCTATGTCTCCACGTGCGAGCCATCACCATCCGAGGGGAAAAAAGGGTCTCACTGTCCACTCCATCTAATGCTCTGATTATCTCATATGTCTCTGATATTTCCTCTCATGTCTGTGTCACACTCCAGTTCCTTAACTGCATTCAAAACCCAGCTCTCCCGTTTCTCATGATTCTGCTCTTCAATGTTTTCACCTCTCGACCTTCTTCTCTTTAATGAGGACAGCCTGACGTCGCTCAGTCTTTCCTCACAATGCAAATTAGTTTTTAAACTTAAAAAGCTTCTTCAAGTAGAACAAGTAGAAAAGAGATATCTACAAAATTCCATGCAAGGACTGCCACAAACACTACATAGGACAAACAGGAAGAAAGTTAGCCACCAGGATACACGATCACCAGCTAGCAACAAAACGACACGACTCTCTCTCCCTCGTAGGCCTACACACGGATGAAAGTAGCCACCATTTCGACTGGGACAACACATCTATCCTGGGACAGGCTAAGCAAAAGCATGCCAGAGAATTCCTAGAGGCCTGACACTCCAACCACAACGCCATAAACAAACACATAGATCTAGATGCCATCTCTCAACCCCTCAGAAAACGAACAGGAAATGGCATCACCACAAACCCCAGGAACCCCATCCAGGAGAAAGATAAAAAAAGAAAGCAGGACACAACAGCTTCGCTTCACTTGGAGGTCGTCATTGATGATGTTACCGAACCAGGTAATGAAACGTCTGGATATCAAACCTACAGCTCAGCGAGCAAACCTACACCCTAAACCTCAACCTGAGCTACAAACCTTCACAAACCTTACATGACATGGAAACATTTACAGAGTTGGGCTGAGTAGCGGCAGTTGAAATTCAATCTGTATTAATGCTAATGATTCATTGAGGAAGGACGAATTTGAAATTTGAATACAGGGTGAAAGGCAGTGCGAAGGAACAGCCGCATCTTGGGATCCATGTACTGAGATCCCTCAAACTTTTCATTCAAGTTGATGTAGTTGGTAAGAAGACATTTATTTTCCTTTCATTAGCAAGGCGATTGAGTATAAGAGCCGCGAGCTTTTGCTGCAGCTCTGCATAATCTGGTCAGACCACTCTTGTAATATTGTGCCCAGTTCTAAACGCCTCATTATAGGAAAGATTCAGATGATTTAGAGAGGATGTTGCTTGGATTGGACGGCTCGTCTGACGAATTGACAGTGAGTGAGCTCGGGCTTTTCACACTGGAGCGAAGAAAGAAGAGAGGTGACTTGATAGAAGCAGTGGAAGGGACAGATAGAGGAGAGAGACAGAGTTTTTTCTGGGCTGAAATGGCTGTCACGAAATGTCATAAATTTAAATTGATTGAGGGAAGATGTCAGAGGTAGGTTCTTTACGCAGAGATGTATGGGTTGGTGGAATGCGTTGCCAGCAGTCTGAGAAAACTCAGAGAAACTAGGAACATTTCAGCGACTGCTGAACAAGCACATGAATGGTAATAAACTGAGGGATGTGTAGTAAGCTTGACCTCAGATGAAATTAAATGTTCAGCACAACACCGTGGGATGAAGGGCCTGTACTTTGCTCTGCTGTTCTATGCTCTATGTTCTGTATTTTAACTTTTTTTCTCGAAGTGTGTGAAACTGGAAAAGCATAGCTGATCAGGCAGCATCGGAGAAACAGAAAAATCGACATTTCTGGCACAAGACCTTCTTTTAAAAAGTTTCATTCATCAGGAATGAAGGGCGTATGGCCAAAAAATCGATTCTCCTGGTCCTCTGATGCTGTCTGACCGGCTATGCTTTTCCAGCGACACACACTTCGACTCCGATCTCCAATGTATACAGTGCTCACTTTCTTGCAAGTTGATTTTCGTTTCAAAAAGAGATGTGAAGTGATTTTCCATTTCATTTTTTGCTACAGTTGTGCAGACCACTCGGCCCCAAGCAAAACAGAATTTATTTAAAAACTGCAGCTAAAACACGAAAAAAGAATGCAAATGTAAATTAGAATAACCTGACTAATAGAAAACCCAGCAGACTCGATGCATGAACTTAACCAAGGATCTTTACCAATTCTCGCAATATAAATATACACTTTGATAAAAGATGAATTCAGACACTATTACTTACAAGTAGTGGAAACCTCAGGGAAAACATTTACCCAAAAATCATCTGCTGTAGCATGGAACCTTCTTTCAATGCATTGCAGCAGCTTCTCTGCCAAAACTCAACCAAACTAGACAAAATTGTAAACTGGGAGAACTGGCTACTCCTCTGCCATTGTAGATTTGCATATATTGGCACCTCTCCCTTTACGAACGCTCTAGAGCAAAAAAGAAAGGGATAAATTAACTTTATGAAAGGGGCAGAAGCATCACACCTCAATGATCCAATGCACAATTTAAAAATGTTTTTATATTGGCTCGCTATTCTTTATTTTTCTTGGGAATGTGGAACCGTCTGGTTCACCTCATCAAATCAGATTGATCGTCATTAAATTCTTTCCAAGGCGTAGAATAAATTACAAATGGAGCAGAAGCAATAGAACCTCAGCAGGACATTTCACCTTCTCTCCTGTTTATCATTTAAGTAGAATCACGGCCGAAAATTTGCAGTATTCTACGTTCAAAATAAATCCAGGAAACCAGCCTTTTTTTTGTTTATTATTCACAACGAGTGGAGTCGACCAACATTTATTTTTTTTCAATATTTGCACCAGAGGAAGAGGGTTCTAAGCTCACTTTTTTTGATCATAACTGCCATTCCTATGTATGAGCACCAACGAGATTGCTTGGAAGGGTTTTTCAGTAGTTTGACTGAATGATTGGTGATGCAGTTCCACTTCAGAAGAAACGTGTCGAGGAATTTGCGAGTGCTGGTGTTTCCATGGGTGCACTATCATTGACATTCTAAATGCTAACGTTTCAGAAAGTGATGTCAGAAGACACTAATGAGTGAAGTTAGAGCAAAGAAACATGGAAACTGGAGGTTGCATTAGTCCACAGTCGACTCAAGCATGCTCAGCCATTCATTATGACCGTGACTGATCTTGCATATCAACGCCATAATTCCACATTTATTCCAAACATCTTGATGAACTTAGTCGTGTTTTCCTTCAGAGAATGCATGTATGGGTTACGTTTTTAAATATACCAGTGAACTTAATATGATAGCCTGGTGTTGTAGAAAAGTTCAGAGTGACTGAAAATATCTTAAGTCTTCACTGAAATGGCAGACCGCATATTCTGAAATTCGAAGCACTGGAATAGATTCTCCAATCATGGGGAACTTTCTTCCTGGATCTAGTCAGTCGATACCTGCCTTGGTTTTTATACTTTGCTTTCAGAACGTTTTCATTCTTCTCACCTCCGTCCTGGACAAACCTGTACACATACAAAATATCATCAACCTCAATGTCACCTGATTGAATCTGCACTTGGGCATACTTATTTAATTTAAAACGTGTACACTTGCTGCATATGCATATTGTAGAACGTTAATCAGATTATCAAACTATTTAAAGTTCACAATGTCAAAGAGTTTGCATGAAAAGATTTTGCACCAGAGTTCACGAGCGGCGGTGACATCAACTCACATGAGGCACTCTAATATACATTTAAAAAGAACAAAAAAACGAAGTAAACGGGTAAGCGATCTAGAAATATGAAAGAAGATTTCATAAACTTTATTTTTGACATATAACCAAGGTAAGGGAAAGTTTAGTGTAGACATTGGACCATTGGAAAATGACACGAGAAGAGTAGTGTTATGAACAAGAAACGGTGAAGGACCTGAATCAATACTTTTCATCAGCCTTCATGGTAGAAAGTTAGCATACCAGAAAGGAACGATAGTCAGGGGACAGTGATAAGTGTAGTGAACATCACTAAGTTGAAGGTGGTCGGGAAACTGAAAGTTCTGAACGTAGATAAATCACCTGGACCGAAGTGATCCAATCCAAGGTTCTGATAGACATAGCTGTCGAGATATTCGAGGTACTATTGTTGACCTTTTGGCAAACAATGAGTTCGGGAGGTACCAGTGGCCAAGAAAATGACTAGCATCACATCCCTGTTCAGGAAGGAAGTGAGGCAGAAGATGGGAAATTGTTGTTAGGTTAGCCTGGCGTCGTCCCCTGTAAGATTATAAAGTCAATTGTGAAAGGTGAGATTGCAGATTACATTGAAATGTGTCGTAAAATAGGGTTTGAGAGAGAATAGCTTTTTCAAGGGAAGTTCATGCCTGATAAATCTGTTGGGAAAACTTTGACGTCATAACAACCAAATTAGACAAAGGAGAGCCAGTGTTCACAAACTTTCTTTGAGAACATGGACCACACAGAAGTCAGTCAAATTTAAAGAAAAAGCCAATGGTACAAGGAACTGGATTGGCTGAATGGCAGAAGGCAGAGACTGGTCAAAATGGTTCTCATTTCAGAATGGCTATCAGTGAGTAGTGGAATTCCACAGTGTCAGTGTCAGAACTCCAACTTTGCAAATTGTATCTTGATGATCTGAGCACAGCACCAACAGTATTGCTGCTCAGTTTGCAGATTGCACATTCATGCTTGGAATGTCAAGGAATTTTGGGGAAGCAGGGAGGCTGAAGTACACGTGGACAGGCTAGGATAATAGGTAAAGAATTGATGGATGTAAAACACTGCAGGAAAACATGGACTTGTGCATTTTGCTAGAAAGAATAGATGTTCGGACGATTTCGTCAACTGGGACAGGTTTTGGAAACGTGAAGTGTAAATGGACTGAAGAGTTCTACTTCACGATTATCTTACTATAACATCCAAGTTCAGTTCTGTGTTACGGAGGCAAACACTATTTTGACATTCATTTCTCAAAAGGCTCAGTTACAAGAATAGGAATGCACTGCTCAGATTGTATAAATCTTTGATCACGTATATTTGGAAACATATGAGCAGTTTTGCTCTCTATAATTTGGGAAGGATATGCTGTCTTTGTTTGGTGGGTGGATTCAGAAGGCAATTACGATATTGATCCCGGGAATGAAATGTTTGTCATGTGAGGAGTGGTAGGGTTTGTACATCAAGGAATTTAGCGGGATGAAGGGAAATCTCATTGAAATTTACAGAATTCTGAGAAGTCTGAAGAGGGTGGATTTGAAGAAAACATTTTTGCTCTTAGGAGGAACAGTGACCCATTGGCAGAGTCGCGGCGTGAAGGGAAGAAACTTAAGAAATGACTGAACGACATTTACCATTTGCTTCTGGTCAGTGAACATGTGGAACACATTTCCATAGTAGGCTGCACAGGCTAAGTGTGCCGAAGTTACAGACATAAATGCGCCGGATTAGTTTGGGGATCAGACATGAAATGGACAAAGCAGGAGGACCAGGTTGTGAAACATATCACGATGATCTAATAGTGGAGCAGATTGAGTGGGCCAAATGAACTAATTCGCATCATGTATCTTATGGTCCAAACCGCTACTTCTGTGCTGTACTCGTTCCAAACATTATCATGCGTTCGCCTCAGCATTGGTTCCTGGATTTCATAATTGCCTCTTCGCCCCCCTCACTATACGATGCTGTGGTGATCTCATTTTGTTACTTTTGAATAATCGTTTTGCTTTACCAAGTTGTTTCCAACTGTTTAACTGCAAATCTAAACAATAAGGTAACGTCAGCGATCAAATAAATACACGACTTAATCTGACGTTTTAGCTGCCAAAAACATGAGGAACCTGGCTGAAATAATGAGAAGAGATTGTATTCGAAATACTACTCATCGTCGTTATCTGCTATCAGCCACTTCGGTGGGCATACTCAGCGTGATTATGGGGAAAGAGAGCCACTGAAATAAATATAATAGAACCATTCCTTTGTCAATGCTTCAAATGTAAAACAATGTTTTTTTACTGTTTGTTCATTGATCTAAAATTGATAGCATGATGCAGTTTAATTGCTCCCCTGGAGACTGTCAGATAAAATAAATGAAGGTAACTTTGAATCTTTTACAAAATTAAACAGCTCAAATTCGAAAAGTGTGTTACTTTCGAATGGTCATGCATGGGCCATTGAAAGGGCTCTTCTATGCCATTACCTATCCCATTGTTGCCGTTGTTGGAATCCCAGGTAAGAAATGAATTGCAAAGAAAGAACATAGTTATTTGGAAATCTTCACAAAAGTTCTTTTTTTCCCTTTCCCATTTTGCTAAGGTTCACCCCCCTGTAAATATAAGGAATATAAACCAGGAACATATAGAGTGTATTGCCATTTTGTTTATTGCACGTTTTGCACCATTAAGGAGAGTTTTAGTGCATTATTTGAACTTATATCATCGAGCAACGCAAGATTATATTCAATGATTTATATAACACATTTCTGTTAATAGATTGTGCAAATATGAATTAATGAATAGCATTGCCTGAACAGTAACCTGTTGTATTATTCAGAATTAAATTTAACTTTAAACCAAAATAGATTCCAGAAATTTAATGACATATGTGCTTGCAGTTTAGTCAGGTGGTAAAGTGCATTTTCCTGCACTGATCGTAATACATCCACGCTGATAAAGAAGATCAGCCATGAAGTTGTTGAAAGGTACGGTGGAATGGCTGAATCTATTACCGTATACATTTCTGCAGGTTACACATTGTGTTGGATATAATGAAATCAACAGTTGTGTGCAGGGATTGAAATACAAGTGTGCAATCCTGTCTCATTGAGTACTGAAAATGTGTTGCTGGAGAAGCGCAGCAGGTCAGGCAGCACCCAGGGAACAGGAGAATCGACGTTTCGGGCATAAGCCCTTCTTCAGGAATGAGGAAAGTTTGTCCAGCAGGCTAAGATAAAAGGTAGGGAGGAGGGACTTGGGGGAGGGAATAGGTGGAAAGAGGTCAAGGTGAGGGTGATAGGTCATACTGGGGTGGGGGCGGAGAGGTCAGGATGAAGATTGCAGGTTAGGAAGGCGGTGCTGAATTCGATGGATTTGACTGAGACATGATGGGGGAGGGGAAATGAGGAAACTGGTGAAATCCGAGTTCATCCCTTGTGGTTGGAGGGTTCCTAGGCGGAAGATGAGGCGCTCTTCCTCCAACCGTCGTGTTGTTGTGGTCTGGCGATGGAGGAGTCCAAAGACCTGCATATCCTGGGAGTTGAAGTGTTGGGCCACAGGGTGGTTGAGTTAGTTGGTCCGGGTGTCCCAGAGGTGTTCTCTGAAATGCTCCGCAAGTAGGCGGCCTGTCTCCCCAATATAGAGGAGGCCACCTCGGGTGCAGAGGATGCAATAGATGATGTGTGTGGAGGTGCAGGTGAATTTGTGGCGGATATGGAAGTTATCTCATTGAGTAGTTAATTACGTAAGCTGCAACGGATCAACTACCTTGAATAGTGTAACTAATTAATATTTGATACTTTTTGCAGAGGTGAATTAAAATAAAATGGAATTTGTTTCATTAAGGATTTTGGCTTTTCGTTTGCATTTGGCATTCATCTTGCAAAGTTGTGTTAGTTATTCATCAGTAAGCGAGTTGACGGATTTCTTTCACCTCTTGCTCATACATCTGAACATGGAGTTGCTTTAGTTTGCACATACTGCAATATGAATGTTGTGGTATACAAATGAAGTTTCGTAAACAGGTTTTACACAAAGAGAAACTGGAGAAGAATAAGAAGATGGTGGACTTGAAAGGGTCCAGAAAATATTTGCAAGGATGTTGTCAGGGTTGGAGGATTTTAGCTCTCGGGAGAGACTGACGGGTTTGGGGCTGTTTTCGCCCGGACGTCAGAGTCTGTGGGGTGACCTTATACAAGATTGCAATATTATGAGAGACATGGATAGGATAAATAGACAAAATCTTTTGTCTGTGTTCGGGGAGTCCTGAAGCAGATGGCATAGGTTTAGGGTGAGAGGGGAACGTTATAACAGACACCTAAGGGGCAACTTTTTTCACACAGAGGACGGTACATGTATGGAATGAGCTGTCAGAGGAAGTGGTGGAGGCTGGTAAAATAAGAACACTTAAAAGGCATTTGGATGGGCAGATGAATAGGAAGGTTTGGAGGGATATGAGCCGGGTGCCGGAAGGTTTTATGAGATTGGGTTGGGATATCTAGTCGGCATGGATGGGTTGGACCGAAGGGTCTGTTTCCATGCTTTGCATCTCTATGACTTTATGACTTTAAGTTTGGATATGAGGAGTGATATACAGAAGGAGGGAGAAAGTGCGCTTTGAAGAAGGAATTCAATTTCGATAATTGAGGCATTAACGTCACATCTGGAATGTTAAATACCATAATTATACAAGAGGGTTTAATTGGAGAAAAAATGACATCTCAGATAATAATGGGAAACTGAACGGTCACAAGTAGCAAAACGAAAGTGAACAATGAAATGATTTACTGAAGAGAATAAATTGCCACCTGTGGTGTTAATTTGTAAGTTAGCAGAGGCCTAATACACAATGTTTGAGATGTCAATTGTGGATACTTCTGACTATTCTACTCACAGTTACCTATGAACGTTGGTTAGCCCGCGTCTGAAGGTTCCACTGTCGTGGATCAGAAGGGTTTCAGTGTCAGATAGGGCGAGGTAGTATATGTTCCTTGCGGTCCACCAGTTGACATCTAGGTAATGCCATTCTTTATACTTGGTATTTCAACAAACTATTTAACTTTTTTGTCCAGCACAGCCAATTTGGTATCAATTGCAATTCTGTTCCGAGGGCGGTGTGGACTCTCCAGGTGCATCACTTACTAGTTGATGGCCATAGCGATGACAGATTTCCTTGTTATTGTCACCGGATGCATACTTAACCGAATCAGCCGCATTTACTTTAGCTACAGTGTTCTGTCTACCACCCCCATATGCAGACTGACTACAATTCTGGTCTGCTGCAGCCGGGATGGCTCCGTCTGGCTAACTGCAGCCTTCACCATCGACCGTTTTGTGTTCATTTGCTTGCAAAGCCTGAAGATCAGATACTGCACCGAGAAAACCGCGGTGCTCATCATAGGAATGATCTGCGTCCTATGTTGTGTTAAAAATTCCCCTTTGTACATCATCTACAGACCCTTCTCCATCCTGGATGGGGTCGCCTGGTTCTGTGGTATAAAGTCTATATTTTATACGTTACCAATCTGGCAGGCCTACGACTGGATGGATCACATCTTAACTCCCTTTCTCCCATTTCTCCTCATCCTGCTACTCAATGTCCTGACCGTAAAATACATCATCACAGCCAGCAAATCCCGTAGGAAACTTGTCAGTGCTGAACATGGCATTGATCCAAAGATGTAAAACCGTAAAAGATCCATCGTCCTGCTCTTTGCCATTTCCCTCAGCTTCCTGCTGTTGTGGGCCACCGAAGTTGGACATTTCCTGTACTTGCGTATTAAAGGTGATGCATACTTCAACAACGAGAATTTCAAAGACTTAACCTACGTCCTGCAAGAGACAACGAACTTGTTTCAATTACTCAATTCCTGCAAGAATGTATTCATCTATGAGGTATCCCAGAACAAGTTCCGTAAAGAGTCCAAGAAGGTGTTGCTGTGTCCTTTTGCTGTGCTCATAAAATGCTGTGAAAAATAAAATTTTCATAAAGCAAGGAGTTCGCCCTCAATTTATTTACCGCATCATGGCCCACTCTCAATCTAATTCAGCAAGTGACGGATTGTAGTTACAACAACTAATAAATATATGGCACAAAATTCGATGACCACACATTTGCACTGAAGCAATGTTAATGTATTATTGATGCTTTTTTTCAGATATGATTACAGTCTAATTCTAATTTGTGGGACAGAATGTAAATATCCTACTGTCACTGACGCAAATCAGAACAGAAAGTGTTGGCTCAGTCGCTCTGGGTTTTAAACTGCCCCGAATTCAAGACCACTCAGAGCAGTTTTCTGACTATAGGTTTTAACTACTTTTCTACAGTCCTACTGTGAACATATATCCTGCCACGTTTATTTGTTTCACATGACCAAAATGCTTAAATCTGAAAATGTGTTGCTGTAAAAGTGCAGCAGGTCAGGCAGCATCCAGGGAACAGGAGAATCGACGTTTCTAGCACAAGCCTTTCTTCATTCCTGAAGAAGGGCTTGAGCCCGAAACGTCGATTCCCCTGTTCCCTGGATGCTGCCTGACCTGCTGCGCTTTTCCAGCAACACATTTTCAGCTCTGATCTCCAGCATCTGCAGACCTCACTTTCTCCTCAAAATGCTTAAATGCCTATCGAAATTGTGCAGTCAGCATTCGTTAATTGAAATTCCGTCCTTCCTTCCTTCCTGCTTTCATTCCTTCCATTCTTGCATCTTCTTCCCTTTCTTCATCTCTTCCGTTTTTCTTTTCTTCAAAATAATAAACTCCTGCTCAGTATTCTTGCTGTTGTCAAATATTTACGTGTATGGATAAGACAAAACACTAAGGTTTATCAGCGCACCTCAATCCTCCTGACTGCATTTATTCACTTTGCAGTTTTTAACTGAGTTCTAGTTCAGTTCGACAAAGCTAAGTCACAAGAAATGCCTGCAAACTGCACCCAGATTTTCTCAACGTTCATTTAATTACATTGAGGAATCTCGGGTTTTGAAGAAGAATCATACTGACCTCAAAACCTTGCTGTTGTTTGTCTCTCTACAGATGCTGAGTTTCTCCATCATTCATTGTATGAACTGCTTATTTCATTCAACACCTCCAATTGCACCTCTCTGAAAGCAGCCCTGCAGAATGAGTTGTACGGAAGTCCTTGTTTCCACGTTGCGTAACACTATGACATCCTGTTCTGTCAACTCTCGCACCCAATCATCATAAATAACCCAAAAGATCAATAGTTAACACACTTTGCTCCAATGAAAACAATTCTGGCCTGGAGACTCTCTCCACCAAACTGCATTTTCTCATATCTGGACGAAGTCCAACGCAGAGATTTCCCAAGATAATTTGCGAAAATATTGCGAAAATATGGAAATATGTTAAGGAAAAACAAAAGGAACATCCAGTCACCAACTTTTTAAATACTTAGAAACTCTTTTTGAAGGGAATTCAGAGGAGATAGAGGGTCAACTGATCAAATTGGCAGAGACATTCAAAGGAACTTCTTTCACAGCCTGAGCCATTGCATCCACTGTTTGGGGAGTCATGAAGTGTTATGATGCATTGAAACTACATTCATTCCATCACCTCAGACATTCAAACTTCATCTCGGCTCTGAAACAATGAGGAGATTTAGGAACAGAAAGATAACTCTGAAAAGTTCGAAGTAAGACAGCTCTGATTGTAGGAGAGTTGCTTTCTGTTGACAAAAATGAGTCTTCAGAGGGGCAATATGCATATTGAACCCACTGACATCCTGCTTTCAGAGTTCATGGAAATGGTGGAATTATCTATATTTCTCATGCGATTGATCAGTATATTCTGCTACTAACCAAGAGGAAAATCTTTCAGTATCCAGTCGTCAAGACCAAGGATTTAAGATGGTGACTCGTCCGTGTAAGTCCTGACCCATCGTCAATAACCCACTCCACCTCACTTAAGTTCACATGATGTGTCTTTATGTACAGGATTTTATAGGAACGTGTTCCACAGATTCACTGCCCTCTTATTCTCAGTTGTAAAGAGTTGTCCATTCACTGTGACATTTTGCCCTTACATTCCAGGCTGTACAACTGATGAAACTGTCTTCGCCTAGTTCACTCCATCCAGACTTCTCAGCATTCCACAAACAAAAATCAAGCTTCTTTGAGTACAGACCCAGAACCCTCAACCATCCCTTACATGAAAGCACTTTCATTCCCGAGCTCATTCTTCGAAATTACTTTGAACATTCTCCAAGGCCAGCTCATCTTTCCTTAGGTGCAGAGTTCAAAATTGTTTACAAAAATGTGAAATATATTATAACCAGAGCCTTATACAGTCTCAGCGATATGTCACATCTTATCTAAGTAGGCCCTCACTAAACGAATGTTTGCTTTAGATTTGCATTCCGAACTGACAACTAACCTACATGTTAACCATAGGAAAATCCAGATTAAACAATGCTAAATCCCTTTTGATCTTCAGATGACCGAAGTCGTTGTCAATTTGGAATAGTATGTGCCTCTATTCTTCCGACCAAAGTACTGAACTGGGCTTTCCATATTTTATTCCACCCGTCAAGGTTTTTATTTTCTTTCATGACAGTCATTCTTCAGACTGCTCGCTTCACTAATGTTACCCGTTCCTACATCTTTCGGTTAGGTTATCAGCAAATTGAGCATAAATCATATCTGTTCCTCCGTACAGATCCTTACTGTTTAACGGATACCTGCAAAACTCGAGTAATCACCTTTTGACTTCCAGAAAAGGAAAACTTTATCTGTCAGTCAACAAATGCTTGAGTTATACCAAAAGCAGCAGCTGATGGGAAAGCTCAGCAGGTCTTTGCAGCACATGTGAAGACAAATCAGAGTTAACGTTTCGAGTCCAGTGACCGTTCCTCAGGACGGTGAACCTTCCTCCTTTATCTTTGACAGTTCCATGCTCCGAGTATCTTTCACTCGTATCTGTTTTCAGCTGATACCACCCGAGGACAACTACTGATACAGCCTTCTGGCAATACAAAAAAAGTCATCGGCAGAAGTTGGCACTGCAGATGTTGGAGATTAGTGTCAAGATTAGAGTGGTGCTGGAAAAGCACAGCGGGCCAGGCAGAATCGGAGGAGCAGGAAAATTGACGCTTTGGGCAAAAACCCTTCGAGTAAAAGCATCACGCTAATCTTGACAAATATTGTCATTGCCTGTTGAAGTAAATGTAACAGGTTTTGCAGACATGACTTTCCTGGAAGTCGTACTGATTCTAAAATCTTAGCAACAACAGAACTTGGGCTAACTGGCCTTGACTTCCCCGTCTTCTGCTTCCCATCCTACATAAACAAGAATATTGCATTAACCAATTTAAGTCTTCGGACTCCATTCCTTATTCCAGTGATTTCTTGTGCATGACCAAAAGTGCTTTAGCAATTTATACAGATATCCTCTTAGAGGCTTTTGCCTAATCCATTTGGTTCGAATATTGTATCAATATTCAGACCTTACAGCTTGCCCAGTACATTTATCGTAGTGATAGTCACGACACACAGCTCAGCCCATTGACATGTTTGAAGTTCTGGTAAACTGCTGCTAATGCTGATCACCATGGAGACTGTTGCAATATACAATTTCTCTGTTATCCATTATTGCTTCCCCGGCATTATCTCTCAGTGGTACATTGTCCGCTCGTTTCTCTCCCAACGTTTAAACGTACATAAGAAAAACACTTGCAATATTCTTAAATATAACTGGATAGCTTATCATTTCATCTTCTCTTGCATATTGTTTCCTTAGTTGTCCTCGGGTGTTTAAAGGCTTGCCAAACATCTGGCTTCAACACATTGTGTAAGTTTTCATTTATGTTTATGGTTCCCTGAAGTTTTTGACAATCATCTTTGCCGCGTTCTCCCTTGAGTATGCTTCGTGTTCCTTGACAAATTTACACTTCCTGAATTGCCCGATGAAACTCTGCGATTCCAGGTCTGTTGTTTTCACTGCTCGGCTACCCTTGCAATCAATTCTGGATAGCTCCTCCTTCACTTTTCATTCTGTTACATTTGATTCAAAATTCTTCCTCTCAAGTTGTCGAGTGAAATCTTAATATAATATTTCACTGCCGCCAAAGGTCCGTTCACTTCGCGCTGCCTGATCAAGGCTACCTCATTTCACTTTGCTTAGTTAGGCCACATACGGGATACTGCGTCCATATCTGGTCGCCACATTGCAAGAAGGATGTGTGGGCTTTGGAGATGGTGCAGAAGATGTTTACCAGGATGTCGCCTGGAGAAGAGGGTATCATCTATTAAGAAAGACGAAAGAAAACGTAGATAGTTTTCTCTGGAGTATGGAGGCTGTGCAGAGTCTTGATAAACGCCAAAACCATTATGCGATGCAAAGATTGACTTGACTGCCAGAAACGTTTTTCCCCCAGAATTGATATGTCTAAACCTAAGAGGCATGCATGTAAGGTCAGAGTGGTGAACTCGCAAGAGATCTGAGGACACGTTTTATCTTGTACAGGCTGTGACAGGAGTCCGGAACGTACTGCTGAGGTGGGGTGGTGGAGGCAGATACACAGAGGTGATTAAAAGTGCAAGTGCATGAAAATCCAAGGAATGAGGGTGGCATGGACCAAGGGCAGGCAGACGTATTTATTGAGTCGTTTGATTTGGGGCCATGTACAGCACAACATCGTTCCTGTACAAGAAAGATCTATGCGCGATGTTCTCGTTCTGGTTGGCTTTAGTACAAGCTTCGCAATAAAAATGAAAGTCTGATCCAAGGTCTGGGAATTCATTTTCTTAGGATGTATGGCCAACCTGGTTGTCGCAATCCACCTGATTACTTCAATCTCCACGATTATTGCAACATTGCCTTTCTTACATGCCTGTTGCATCTCTCCATTTATTTTCTATACCATGCCCCGCTACCGATCCTGGCGGCACGTACAACCTCCCATTGTAGCCTTTTTTCGATTTATTTTCATTCCCATGCATTTTCTCAGCTCTATCCACAGAGCCTTCTGAAGCTGTATGGCTCTTTGTTATCGACTTCATTTTTATTTATTTCTCGGCAACGCTATCCCAGCAGCCTATCTGTCTGTTCTTTCAATGGGATATGTTCACTTGGCAATTGATTCCCAACTCTTATTCTTTTATGGTATCATCTCTGTGATGCCCACAACATCATACTGACAATTTCAATTTGCACGACAACGTCATTTAAAATTTGTATGCTGTGAATGTTCAAGTATTAAACCTCAGTCCTGCATTTACCACTCCTCTTATCATAGTTGCCCTCTTACCTGCTGTGCTGACGGTTTGTTTCCTGAAATTGCCAATATTCTTTGTCCTATCACTTTTTCCAGAAACGCTAAAATCATCTCCAAAGCCTACGCACCGCACCTTCTCACCTGGTTTAATGAGATCAAAATCTTCATGACCACCTCATTTAAAATTTTCGATTGGCTTCTGGTTCCAGATTAGTTCAGGTGGACGTATTCCAATATTTCCAACTCCTTCCTGCCACAAGACTGATGGCAGTTCCCACCAAAAGAGTGCTGCTTCCTTATGTTCCCAGTTGCCCCTTCACTCTCACTACACACGGGATATGTTGATATGATTGGTTGATGATGGGGAGAGGTGAGGGGATGGTGAGTTGTGCCATGTATCAAGGGGACGGCCTTCATCGGAGAGGCCACCCTTTCTTTTTCCATGGAGACTCGAACATAGTGGGAATAATTGACTGCTTCTGAATGAAGAGGCTATGGAAGCGACCAGGACTGCGAGGATTCACCAACGTGATGTGCTGTCCATGAATCACACTGAAACGTTAATGGAGCGAGCTGTCCTCAGTTCCTCTACGTCTCCCCATTGACCTGGGAACCATGCAGAGTCATATAAACCATCTGTACTGTGAAACAAAGATAGACTCGTTAGCTCGTTAACATTTCAATTACCTCATCCATCAAATATATCATTCGTGACTGAATGGTGACATTGATGTTGACATACTGGAAGATGTTAGATATGTCATCCATTTCTGCCTGGAAAGTTCCGGATCATTAAAGATGAATGAAACTGTGCTCCTAACAGACACTGGCAGCACCGTCCTCCCCATAGTGTGAAGTTGCAGATCGTGTTGAAGAAGGTGACACCAATCTGTGCTCGCTTCCTTGTTCAATCAGCGTCCCTAAGCACACTGCTCCCCAATTACTGTAGTTTCGGAAGTTCGTCTCTCTAAACCCCAGGTGAATACAGCAGATCTCTTTACAGGGTAACAACAATGACTGAAGATGCCAGAAACCAGATACTGGATTAGTGGTGCTGGAAGAGCACAGCAGTTCAGGCAGCATCCAAGGAGCTTCGAAATCCATGTTTCGGGCAAAAGCCCGTCATCAGGAATAAAGGCAGTGAGCCTGAAGCGTGGATAGATAAGCGACAGGAGGGTGGGGGTGGGGAGAAAGTAGCAGAGATTACAATGGGTGAGTGGGGGAGGGGATGAAGGTGATAGGTCAGGGAGGAGAGAGTGGAGTGGATAGGTGGAAAAGGAGATAGGCAGGTAGGACAAGTCCGGACAAGTCATGAGGACAGTGCTGAGCTGGAAGTTTGCAACTCGGGTGAGGTGGGGGAAGGGGAAATGAGGAAACTGTTGAAGTCCACATTGATGCCCTGGGGTTGAAGTGTTCCGAGGTGGAAGATGATGCGTTCTTCCTCCAGTCGTCTGGTGGTGAGGGAGCGGCGGTGAAGGAGGCCCAGTACCTCCATATCCTCGGCAGAGTGGGAGGGGGAGTTGAAATGTCGGGCCACGGGGCGGTGTGTTTGATTACACACACACACACACACACACACAGTAGTCGTCGTCCTTATGGATGTCAGTAAGGTATTGAACACAGTTCTTCACGGGAGACTGGTTAGCAAGGTTAAATCCTATGGATACAGGGAGAATTGGCCATTTGGATACAGACTTCACTCTAAAGTAAAAGACAGTGGATGGTGGTGGAGGCTTGCCTTTCTGACTGGAGGCCTGTAGCCAGTGATGTGCCACAAGGATCGGTGCACTAATTTTTTCAATTATATAAATGATTTGGATGTGACAATCGGTGGTAAAGCTAGTATGTTTGCAGATGAAACAAAGTTGGAGGGGTAGAGGGCAACGAAGAAGCTTACCTCAGAGTACAACGGTATCTTGATCAGATGTGCCAACGGTCCAAGGAGTCACGGATGCCTATTCATTCAGGTACATATGAGGTGCTGCACTTTGGAAAGACAAATCAGGTCAGGACGTATGCAATGTAATGTAAGGTGCTGGGGAGTGTTGCTGAATTAAGTGACCATAGAGTGCAGCGTCATAGTTCATTGAAAGTACTGTTATGGGAAGATTTGGAGAGTGAAGATGCCATTTGATATGCTTTCCTTTATAATTCAGAGCACAGATTTGGGAGGTCATGTTGTGGTTCTACGGGACATGGGTTAGGTCACTTTTGGAAGATTCTGGTCTCCTTCCTGTCGGAAGGATGTTTTGAAATTTGGAAGGGTTCAGAAAAAGATTTCTAACAATGTTGACAGCTTTGGAGGGTTGAGCTGGAGAGAAAGCCTGAATAGGGGATCATTGCTTTCCCTAAAGTGCCGGAGGTTGACAGGTGACCTTAAAGACGTTTATAAAATCATGAGGGGCAGGAAAAGAGCGAATAAACTAGATCTATTCGCTGGGTTGGGGGTATACAGAACTAGAGGGCATACGTTTAGAGTGAGGGGGAAAGAATGAAATCGGTCATCAGTGGCAAATTACCACGCAGAGGATGGAATAAGCTGCCAAAGGACGTGATGGAGGCTGGTATAAATACATCATTTAAAATGCATCTGCACCTTCACATGAATACGAATGGTTGAGAGTAATATGAGCCCAAGTGCTGGTAAATAGGACGAGGTTAATTTAGAATATCTCATCGTCATGGACTGTTTGGAACTGAAGTTTATTTCCATGCTGTATCACGCATGAAACAGAAAATGAGACAGGTAATTAACTGAGAACATATGGAAACTTGGGAAATAGGACAGGAAGTGAGATTAATTGTAGTGGTTAGATCTTGGAGGATGAAAATCATAATAATGAGGAATAAAGACATTGGCAAAGCAGCCAAAATTATTTTAAACATCAAATTCTGAATTTACCTTACAGCGCCAGACTAGACACTGTAAAGTGGGACAAGATTATAGCCCAGCATTGAGAGCTGTGCAGCTTATGCTCGTGTACTGTTCAGTTAACAGGACAATCTTCCCGTCAAGGGAACATTGCAAACCTTTGTCAGTAATCTTGGGGCTATACTTGCCAACCCATCGTCGGGACTTGAATGAAAATTGGAGGCTTTTGGTGGCAGGGGTACATCAGACTTAAACAAAATGTAGCAGCGCATGTTTGCACGATTATTGTCAAAGTGATGCATGCGTGTGGTGCTGTGTGTTGGGGCTCTTTCTTGGGTAGTCTGTATGGCCGTGGCAGTGGCCTGCGTGTGCGAAAGGCTGTGTGTGTGTGTGCGTGACTGCGCTTGGCGGGGTGTGTGTGTGTCTGTCTGTGGGTGTTTTATGTGGAGGATAGTGCGTTTAGGGAAGGCTGTGTATGTGTGTGTGTGCGCGCGCGCACGCTGTGCGAGTGAGGAGCTTTGCATGTGTGGGGAGCTCTGTGTGTGGGGGGCGTTGGGTATGTTGGGACGGCTGTGTGATAGTGGGAAGGCCGTGTTTTTGGATGGACCTGTGTGGGTGTATGTGGGGGGATGATATGTGCTGGAAAACCGACTCTGTGTGTGCAGGAGGGCTGTGTTGTGTGTGAGTGGTACTGTGTGTTTGTGGGCTCGGTGTGTTGGCGCGACTGTGTGTGTGGAAGGGGCATGTGTGTGTGTAGGCTGTGTGTATGGAGAGGGCCGTATCATCGGGGTCTATGTGTGAGGAGGGCAATGTATGTGGGGCTTTGTATGTGTGTGAACAGTGTATGTGGGGGTCTGGGTGAATAGGTTGTGTTGTGTGTGGGGTGTTGTCTTTGTGCGGTTTGTATTGTGCAGAGGGGCTGTGTATATAGGTCCGCTGTGTGTGGCACGGGCTATGTAATTGGGGCTGTGTGTGCGAGGCAGCTCTGTGTGTGAGTGGAGGGCTATTTGTGGGGAGCTTTGTGTGTAGGTAGCTGTGTGTTGTGGCTCTGTGAATGGGGTCTATGTATTGCGGCTCTGCGTGGGGGTCTGTGCTAACGGGGGGGTTACATGTGTGCATGGGGATAAGCTGAGAGTGCGAAGGGCGTGCTTGAGCTAGTGAATGTGTAGGGGTAGTGGCTGTTTTTGCTGGGGCTCTGTGTGTGGTGGGCGATATTTGGGGCCCTGTTGGTTGTGAGTGTTTGCGTGTGGGGGCGCTTTGCGTCTGCGGGGCCCTCCGTGTGCAGATTGGAAGTGTGCATGCGTGTTTTATGTGTGGCAGAACGCTGTGTGGATAGAGGGCTGTGTGTGGATGCGGTGGGCTATGTGTGTGGAATCTGTTCCTGTGTTGGACGCTCCGTATGTGAGGGTCAGATGTCTGGGGGTTCTGTGTACATGTGAGGGGCTATGCCTGTGTGGGGTGGTTGTGTGTGAGGCGTGTTGTGTGTGTGTGACGGCGCTATGTGTGTGGGGAGGGCTGTGTGATACCGGGTTATTTGGGGAACAATTGTGTGTAGTGGGTATATGTGTGTGGGGGCAGGTGTATGTATGAGCTCTGTGGGTGTTTTTGGTGAGCAGCGTGTGTTGGGGTTGCTAAATGTGTGAGCGTTGCTCTGTGCGAAGTGCTTTGTGTGGGGATCTCTGTGTTTGAGAGTCTGCATGTGTGAGGGGCTGCCAGTTTGTTGGGGGGTTTGTGTGTGGGGGCGGTGTCAATGTGGGTGAGGGGCTGTGCGACGGGGTCTGAATGTGTGGGCAGCTGTGACTGCGTGGGTGGGATGTATTTGGGGGATCGTGTGTGTGAAGGGGTTGAGAATGCGGGTGTATGCATTTTGTGTAACAGAGGCTGAGTGTGTGTAGTGATATGTGTGGGGGAATTCCGTGCTTGTGGGAGTGTCTGTGTGTGGAGGGGGATATGCTAAGTGTTTGGGGATGTTTGGTGTTTGTGGGGGTTGTCTGTGTGGGGGTGTCTGTGAGTGTATGTGCTGGCTGTGTCGTGGGGGCTCTGTGTGTGAGGACTGCGTTTTTGTGACGGGTGGCTGAATGGGGGCGACAGTGTGTGAGGGTCACTGTGTGTGGGTGTCTGTTTGTATTGGGGAGCAGTGTAAGGGTGCAGCTGGGGTGTGGGTGCTCTAAGCGCTGGGTGATACGCTGGAAATGTCTTTTTGTCTGCTATGGCTGTGTGTGTAGTTACGCTGTGTGTGGAGGGCGCTGTGTATGTGAGAGGATTGTGCGTAGGGGGTATGACGTGTGTGTAGGTGTCTCTATGTGTGGGGAGGTGGCTGTATGTGTGTCTGGAGCACTGAATGAGTGGAGGGGCTGTTTGTGGGTGCTGACCGCATCGGGGCTGTGAGTGCGAGATATCTGTGTATTGGGGCTGTGTGTGCGTGTGGGGATTCGATATATGTGGCGCTATGATTGTGGGACGGCTGCGCATGTTGGCATGGGTGTATGTGTGGGTTTGGATGATTGTGTCTGGAGTGCTTTGTGGAGTGACTATGTGTTTGGCGGACTGTGGGGGTAGCCTCATGTATGGAGACTGCTAGTGTGTGGGGGGAGGCTGCGTATGTGAGGATCCAGTGCCTGTGCTTCTTTTTGTGGGGGTACAGTGTGTGGAGGACGATGTTTGCGGAATTTTCTGTGTATTTCGTGTTCTGGTGTGTGGGGATTATGTGAGCGTGGGGGGAGACTGTGTATGCAGGGGGTGTGGGCAGTATGGTGCTGTGAGTCTTGGTGCTGAATGTATGCAGGAATGCTGTCTGCGGTTTAGGGTGTCTATGCCATTGGGTGGCTGCGAGTGAGCGGGTTTCTGAGTGCGTGGGGCGTGCTATCTTTGATGGTTGGGTCTATATGTGGTCAGGGCTCCGTGTGGTCGGTTTGCTGTATGTATTTGGTGTTGCTGTGTGAATGGTGGAGCTGTGTGTTGGGGTGACTGCGAGTATGGGGTTCTGTGTGCATGGGGGCTGTGTATGTGGGAGTGGGGCTGCATCACGAGGGAGGTGGACTCTGCGGTCTGTATAGGCTCTGTGTGGGTCTGTGTGTGGGGAGTGCTGTGCATCCGGTGTTCTGTGTTTGGGGGTAGCCTCGTGTGTGGTGACTGCTAGTGTGTGGTGGGAGGCTGTGTGTGGAGGAGAGTATATAGGGTAGCTTTGTGCGGATAGGCTCTGCGTGTGGGGAGTCTATTGCACCTGGAGGGAAGGCTTTGGTGGGGAGCGTGTGTGGAGGTGCTCTATGAATAAGGGAGTGCTGTGTATACGTGGGCGTCTGTCTGTATGGCTGATCTGTATGTGAGCTGGAGATTGCATGTGTGGGTGGGGTATATATTTGCGGGAACTGAGTGTGGGTGGGGGCTGTGAATGTGGTCTTTGTGTATGCGAGTAGAGGGCTGTGTGAGTTGGCAATGTGTGCACCTGAGTCGGGCGCTGTCTCTGAGTGGATGGGCTGTCTGTGGGGGACTGTGTTTGGGGGAGTGCTGTGCATATTTTGGGGTTGTGTGTATGATTGGATAGATGTGAATGCACGGCGGTTTTGTGCGTTTGTGGGTGCATGTAAACAGGCTCTCTGTGTGGGGGCTCTGTGTTGTGACTCTTGTGTGTGGTGGTCTGTATGTATTGGAGTCCATGTGTGTGTGGGGGTGCGCTGAGTTTGCGAACAGATGGTATGGGGGACTGTGTCTGTGTGGGCAGTATGTGTGGTGGGCTGTATAGTTGGATTCAGCTTTGTGTGTGGGTGTCTCTCTGTGTAGGAAGGTTGTGCATGAGTATAAGGACTATGTGTGCGCATGGAGCGGTGGGCACGGGGCTCTGTGTGCGATGGAGCTGTGTATGTGAGAAGGGCTGCGTGATAGTGGTAGGGCTGTTCTTTTGTGGTGGACTGTCTGTGTATTTGGGGGTGCTGTGTGAGCATGGCAGGTGTCTTCTGTGTGTGAGTGGGACGGCTGTCGATGTGTGCGTGTGGTTGGTACTGTGTGTTTGAGGGGTTCTGTGCGTGGGAGTGCGATGTGCATGTGGGTTATGTGTGTGAGTTGTCTGTGAGTGGTGGGATTATTGTGTGTATGTGAGGAATGTGTGTAAGAGGCTGTGTGTGGGGGAGCTGTGTGTCTGTGGCGTCTGTGTGGGGGGAGTCTGCGTGATTGTGGGAGAGATGCGTTTTTGTGGGGAATTGAGTGTATGAATCGTTGCTATGTTTTGGAGCTTGTAGTGGGAGGTCCCTGTGTGTAGTGGGGGCTGTTGAGTGCTTGTGTGGAGGAGTCTGCGTACGTGGGGGATCATGTGTGTGTGGAATTTGGCTGTGTGTGGGTGTGGTCTGTGTGTGGGGGATCATGTGTCTGTGGCCATGGTTATGTCTGATGGGGATATGTTTGTGTGAGGTGATGTTATTGTTGTGTGGTGTCAGCGGGGGCAGGGTGTATGTTGTTGGGTTTGGCTGTGTGTGTGAGTGCGTGTGTGTGTGTATGGGAGGGCTATGTCTGTATGTATTGGAGAGCTGAGTTTGTGGCTGCGCAGTGTGTGAGCAGGGGTATGCGTGTGTTTCGTGGGGGTTGTGTGTGGGGTTGAGTGTTGGGAGTTCTGTGTCTGTGGGTGGCTATGTGTAGAGGGACTGTGCATGTAGGAGCTATCTGTGGGGAGACGTGCTTTTGGGCACTGTATAGAGGTCTGTGTGTGTGAGGTGTCTATGTCTTTGTTGGAATTGCCTGAGTGTGCGAAGATCTGTGTAATGGGGATTGTGTTTGTGCGGCGGAGAGGAGTGTGCGGGCGGTGTTGTTTGTGGCTGTGCTGTGTTTATATGGGAGTGTGGGGCATTTGTGCGTGTGGGTGCTCTCTGTGTGTGGGGGATGTGTCTGTGTGGAGGGCTCTGCGTAGAGTGAGCTGTGTATGAGCCGGCTGTGTGCTTAGGGAGGCCTGAGTGATCGTGGGAGAGCTGTGTGATAGTGTGGGGAGCTGTGTGAGAGGGGCATGTGTGTGTGGTTGTAATGTATGTTTGGGGATTTCTCTGTGTTGGAAAGTGTGAAAAATGCTGGATCCACAAAGACACAATGCTGAGAAGGCCCGGACACACAGGGACAAAGCCCTGAGTAGGCGTTTACCAACAGTCACACAACACTGAGAGTGCGTTGAGCCACACAGATACAACTCGGAGAAGGCCGAGACTGTAGACAGAACCCTGATCCTCGAGAGCTAAAACCCTGAGAAGGCCTTGACCCACAGACTCACAACCCTGCCAAAGCCCGAACACACAGAGACACATCCCTGAGAAGGCAAGGACAAACAGACGCACACCACCTGTGAAGTCTGGAACCACAGAGAAACAATTTTGCGAAGGTCCAAAACCACAGAGACACATCTGTGAGAATACCAGTACCAAAAAGGACATAACCATACAAGGACCAAGATCGACAGCGAATCAGCCCTAACATGGCCCCGACCCACAGAGACACAACCACAAGAAAGCACTCATACATAAAGGCACAATCCTGAGAAAGTCAGGACGCCCAAAGACACAACCCTGACGAGGTTGGGACCTACTGAGATAACCCTGAGTCTGCTGTGCCTGACAGAGACAATACCTTGTGAAGCAGAGACCTAGAGAGTCACAGCGCTGATAAACCCTGGAACGAAAGAGACACAACCCTGATAATGCAAGGATCCACAGACACACACCTCTGAGAAATCGCTGACAACAGAGACAAACCCCTGACAAATCCTGGATTTTCAAAGACACCGACCGTGATACGGCCTGGACCCCCAAATGCACAATCCAGAGAAGGCAGCGACCAACTGGGACACAATCCCAATAACTTGTCCTGGCATGAACTCTGACCGCATGATGTCCTATTCTAGCGAAGGCTTAATCTGTGAAGACATGATTCGCTCGCGTCCTGAAGCTGTACAATCACATCGTCGGCTCCCCGAACATCCGGGTGCTGAAAACCAACAAGGAAATGGGGAAAATGTGTTTGACTGCAGGTTAGACTGAAACAATATGGTTTCATGTCCCCTTGACTGGCAAATATCAGATCACTCTTCCTGGGAGTCATCCCAGGGAAAACGATGGGCCTGGAAAGTGTGACCCGTTGAGCACGCAGATCCAGTGCATACCAGTTCGCGGACATATTCACAAACATCTTCACCTTCTCCCTCCCACTAGTTCGAAATCCTAACCTGGTTCAAGTCGATCACCATCATCACCGTAAGTGAGAAAACACATGTAATGTTTCTTCAGGACTACCGCCTAGTGGCTCTGAACTCCAAAATCATGAAGTGTTTCGAAAGGCTGGTTATGGACCATTTCAACTTCAGTCTTTCAGGCTGTCACAATCCCCCACAATGCGCCCACCAACACAACGGGTTCACAGCGGACAGCATGTCCCTAACCCTGTACTCAACCCTGAACATTTGGAAAACAAGGACACCGAAGTTTGACTCCTGATAATCATTTAGAGCTGCGTCTTCAACACCATGATACCCTCAAGACTGATTTCAAAACTCAGTAAGATTTGAGATTTGTCTCGGCTCTTCTCCCTGCAACTGGGATTTTTCAGCTTTCTGACTCACAGATCGCAATAGTGAAGATAGGCATCAGCACTTTCTCCACAATAACTCTCAACACTGGAGCTCCTGAAGGATGGATCCGCAGCCCCCTCCTGTTTTCGCTGTATATCCATGGCTATGTCTGCAACCCCCTACTATACTCCCTTACCCACATAGCTGCATCCTCCGTCACCTACTGTACACCCTGTATACCTACGGCTGGGCCCTCAGACCCTACTGTACTAACTGTACACCCATAGCTCTGCTCTCAAATGCCTACTGAAGCCTTTGTGCACCGATGGCTGTATCCTCCGCCCTCTACTGTACACCATGCCCATCCATGGCTGTGTTCTCAGGTTCCTATCATTCTCTCTGTAAACAATCGGCTGTGTGCTCAGCCTCCTACATTACTCATTGTAAACCCCCGATTGTGTCCGCAGCCCTCTACTGTACTCCCTGTAAACACATGGTTGTGTTTCCAGCACCTGACAGTACTCACTGCACACGAGGCTGTGCCCTCAGCCACCTGCTGTACTCACTGTGCATCCACGGCTGTGTCCTCATTGCCCTACTGTAATACTTGTACACCCACGGCTGTGTCTTCAAACCGCTGCAGTACTTCATGTACTGTCACGGCTGTACCTTCAGCCCCAAACTGTGTTCCCTGTACACCCACAGGTGTGTGCTTAGTCCTCCACTGTATTCCCTGTACACCCACGTCTATGTCCTCAGCCCACTAACTCTATTACGTATTCACCCACGGCTGTGTTGTCAGCTCCTCAGTGTGCTCCCTGTTCACCTACAGCGGTGCCCCCAGCCCGCGATTGTACTCCCAGTGCTCCCAGTGCACCCACAGCTGTGATGTCAAATTCCGAACGAACACCATCCACAGGTCGGCTGATGGTAGTGCCATAGGAGAACAGATACGAAACAACAACGGGCCAAAATACAAAAATGAGTTAGAGGGCTTTGTGACGTGGTGCAATGAGAACAATCTCTCGAAGAACAAAACTCAGACCATCACGGAAGAGAACCTTCCATCTGTGGATTCCATTGATATGGTTCGCTGCCACAGAAAGGCTGCCAGCATTAACAGAGACCACTCCCACCCCAGTATTAATCTCCGACAACCTCTTCCGTCAGCCAAACAATAGAGCCACATGAACACACTCACCAGCAGGTTCAGGAGAAGCATCTTTCCTGTCAATTTTAGGCTGATGAATCGATCCTCTAACTTCAAATGATGCTGATCATGCTAACGTTGGTCTTGTCTAATGACTGCTCTATGTCATGTATGCCCATATCTAAGTTTTCGTTTCTCCCTCTGTTCTATAGGTGCTTGTATACTCGTTAAATTTCACTGACCAGTGTCAAAGAGTATGGAAGCACACATAATACCGGCACAGAGTGGCTTATTATTCAATCAAAAATCTTTTAATGCAGGGACAGAACTAAAGGATCTTCCTCGAATCTAGCTTTGACATGAAAGCATAGTGGCTTTCTTAATCTTCAAGTCAGATCACAAGAGCGATCAAAGACATACTCTGATTTTACAGTAAAAAGACAGTATTTTTATACATTTTACGTTCCAATGCTCGTACACAACGTGCTAACTATACCTTCCCCTTTCCTTCTATTGGAGCAATCTTGTGAAACACCTGATTATTAACGAATACTTCGATGGACAGCCGTTGGTTCTTCGTTATTGTAGGTGAAAACAATAACTTCGTTATTGTAGGTGAGGCGAGAAACGGGGAGAGAGACGAGAAAAACCCCTGGCTACAAAGAAGGCGCAGGAGGAAGGCTTTCATATGCCTGCATAATTGGGGAATGTTTTCTGAACGAGGGACTTCGACAAGTGGGATTGTCTGCACCTGAACAAGAGCAGTACCAATATCTTTTGTGGAAAATTTACTAATGAACCTCAGGAGAAATAAAACAATTTCAACTGGGGGGGGGGGGGGGGGGGGGGTGGAGGTGAAAACCTAAATTGTTATTTCAGTGTACGGGAGGTTGAGAGTAGTGCAGTCATGAATGAGTTTTCAAGGTCACAGGCGTGTACCGGTAGGCAGGAAAGTGGCTTGAAGTGTGTCTACTTCAACGCCCAGAACGTTCAGATGAAGATGTGTGAACTTGCAGCATGGGTTCCTGCACAGAACCCAGATCTTTAGGCCAATTTCGGAGACTTGGATAGGAAACGGACAGTAGTGGTTGTTGCATGTTCCTGAATTTCATTAAGATCAGGAACGATTGTAAAAGTGAGTGTGGTGTGGAATTGTGAATCAAGGACAATACTGCAGTGGTTGAGAGGACACTTGAGCACTCGCCTACTTGAAACGCCATTAATTTTCCCACTTGAGCCATTGATGTCTACATGGACAACGACTTGGAGTGCTCCTTCCCATTAATAATTCGAAAAACACGATCCGAGACATCACAAACCCTAGAACCAGTGAGGCAACACAGCAACTATGAGTCTGTCTCGTTCACCCGGAGATTTATATCTGTCCACCGCACTCTGGAATCACCAATGACGAACGCTCTGCTCCTCTGCACCCTTTCCTTCTGAGCAACATGGAGAGACTCTGTGCCCGAGATCTCTACCTTATGACTTGTCCCCGGGAAATCGTCCCCCCAGCAATATCTTGAAGGGTATACTTGTTATTGAGGGGAACGGCCACAGGGGATCCCTGCACTGGCTGCCTGATCCCTTTCCGACCCATTAATGTAAGCTGTCTAACTTCCTCCTGGACCTGAGGTGTAAGTACCTCCATGTAACTTCTCTCAACGACCTTCTCAGCCTCCCGAATGAACCAAAGTTCATACAGCTCCAGCTACAATTCCCGAACGTGGTTTTCAAGGAGCTGAAATTGGGTGTACTTCCAGCAGATGAAGTCAGCAGGGCACTAGCGTTGACGCTTACCTCCCACATTCGACAGGCGGAGCAGTCAACTGCACTAAACTCCATCACAACCGTTCCAAATTTCGAAAGAGGCGATTGGCAAAAAAAAAAATACAACTTAGCAATATGGCGCACAGATAATTGATTTATCATGTTAGAGGAGCAGGATGAGTGGGGGACACTACCTAATTAGCGTTTCGGGGAATGCAACCCCCAAAATATATTACTTCACGTAATCGGCATTCTCTTGTCCACTTTTGCTCGCCATGCACTCCTCCTATTCACGAGGTAAGTATTAACGTCTTTATTTAATTTCCCGGCAGCCCCCTGGTTCTCACTCCCGCTGTCCCTGCTGTTACAAAAGGAAGACCTTATTGCTCGAGGTAAATATTTAAAGGCTTCACATTCTTTGATGGCAGCTCACTGTCCTCGGGCCCACTCTTCCTGCTGGAAAACAAATGACCAGCCCCCACCATCACGCTCATTTTTCAGCACATTCCCAAACCGTCACGCGCACTCCACCACACACTCCTGCAATGTCACGCTCACGCCCTGCACAATTCCCCACCATCATGCGCACTCCACTTTCAGACTCCCTATTCTGAAGGTTGATCTGTGAACTCCTCCCCAGTTAATCCCCTTGACATGTTTTTCTTTCTCCATCACCACTCTGTTCCCGGAGTAAAAGACAATGGTGACACACAATCTGTTCTTTGTGGAATAGCCTGCTCTACCACCCCCACTCTTTAGCCCCAGCTACAGCGTATGGCGCCATCTCAACAGCTACCCCCAGTAACGGTCAGTGTTCTCATACCCACTGTGTCCGTGAACAACTCCATTTGTCCCAAGCGCCATACTGTTTGACTAGCAATGCCGGGAAGCTACAAACTAACCCAAGAAATTATGTTCATTGGCAAATGAAGGTGAAGAAGAATTTGGAAAAGTTTTTTTGGAGAGAGAGAGAGATTGGAATGTAGACTGTGCAAGATAGAGAGTGAAGGAGAATGTATAAGGGAAGGATAGTGAAATAAAGTGCGTAAGTGGGATTAGGAGAGAGAGATAGAGTGACAGAGTGAGACTGGAAGCGGTACATTGGTGTGGGGGGTGGGCAGGGGCAAAGGGAGACAGATAACAACTGCCAAAGGCCAGTTCAAATTGGGAGATCCAGAGGTGAAAGCAAGGACCGAGTGACTTTAAACCAACTGCAGAGCTCAGTTCCGGTCCCCTCCCCTACGCTGAGGACCAGGAGTTGGAGATTATTTTATGTCTCTCCAGCTCAGCGTCTTCAACACAAAGACAAACCATAATGCCGTTCACTCTGCTGCTCAGCACTTTTTAATGAACATCTTTATTATTCATAAATTGAAGTGATTGACACAGTAAGTGGGATCGTGCCTTTTCTCATTGGCCCCTGAGTTGAGAGAAACATTAATATATGTCCCTGTAATCCCCTGTAGGATGAGGTTAGCAAACCATGACTGCACTCGACCTTTTACCATAGCGACAGGTTCCTCCATTGCAGAAATATTGAACTGAAATGATATATCCCCGGACGGATTGATTAATGAGGCAATTTGATTGATTGATTAATTTGGGTAACGGGATATTTCAGCAGATTTTTCATCTGCTTTCTGAACTTAGTCTGGGTCACGGCATAAATCACAGTGTTTGTGCAGCAACTGAGGAGTTGCAGCATGAAGCCCAATTCCCGCACATAGGGATCAAGATACACTGTGGTATACACAATATTCAACATACGTCTCCAAATAGAATACACCATTGACGTTGACCATAACAGGATGAAATTAGCTGAAATCACAAACAGTAAAATGATGGATTTTTTTCGATTTCTCATTTCTGTGTCAGACTGAGCGTCTCCATTGGTGTGAGCTCGGAGTCTCCTGCGGGCTCTGCTGGTCACTAAAATGTGTCTAACTGTGGAAACATTGAGCAGCAGAATCAGGAGAAATGGGAGAGCCGGATTTAGAATGTGGTGGAGGAACTCGATTGTGACCCAGTCACGGGAATAGTAAACTTGATCTGTTCCCTCACAAAACCAGGGCTCAATCTCCAGCGAATACCAAGGTGTGAGCATAAAATACCAGAAAATGTTCTTCAGACAACTCATCACAGTCACTGTTCCCAGAACCACAGTCACCATTTTCTCAATGCAATATTTACTTTTCAGCTTCTGGCAACAAATGGCCACAAACCGATCAAAGGTAAAAGTGACGGTGAAGTCAGTGGCTGCATAAAGCAGGACGGCGTGAATATTACATACGTCAAAGTCCCGCAGGAAATAAAACTGTTCCCGATAAACAATAGGAATGTGTCTCATTGTCAAGTCAAGGATAATGACATGTAGATCCGCTACTGCCATCGACCCCAGGTAACGTCTGATACATGGAGACAATCCACAATCTTTATAAAGGAGGATGTAGATGGTGACTACATTGGCTATGAGGAAAGAAACAAACAAAGCATACATCAACCTGGAGATAAAGTGATCGATTTCATGAGAGTCGAGTGACACTTTCCAATGTGTCACTGTATTAAGATAATTATTGATGTAATTGAAACTGTAATAACATATGAAAAGTCTGAATTACTTGCAAAATATGATATAAACCACAAGAAACCATCCTTCCCTACACATCAATACACACACCCACCCAGAACAACAAATAGTTTCTAGTAGATTCCCACACATAATAGGGAATATGGAGGCTATGGTCAAGAAATAAAAGGAGGCGTAAGTCAGACATAGGCAGCTGGAATCAAGTGAATGTCCTTTGGAGCATGGAGGGTCTAGGAGGGATATGTAGAGGCCAAAAAGGCGCATGAGATAGCTTTGGCAAATACTAGTCAACACTATTGAAAGTGATTGCACAAGAATTTTAAGGGTAAAAGAGAAACTGGGGAGAGTATAGGACTTCTTAAAAATCAATCAGTCATCGATGTGTGGAACCACTGAAGATAAATAACGTCCAATGGGTGTATTGCCACATGTACTCACATGAGTACAGTGATAGGTTTACATATCGCCACATGTGATGTAATCTTAGGTACAAAGGTACTCTCGCTCCGGCTACAGAATCTTGGTGTACAGCAGAAACTCAACGAAAACAAAGTTAAAATATAAAACATTACAGTCATTCCTGCAAGACTGGAAAATCACTGAAACACGTTAAGAATTCAACAATACAGTCCATGAGAGCCTGGCCATGCTGGGTTCACACTCCTCACAAGAACTCCACCTCAACCACTCCTCTGCCTTGCAGAGTTTTCCTGCTGGATGGGTGAGATCTTATATAGATATATCGCGTATATATTTATTGCGAAGATAAATATGGAAACTCCAGAACTCGAGAAATAAATAAATATAGTGATGATTTGAAACGAGGGCACATTACAGAAGAGAAAGTGCTAGAGATACCAAAAACGCAGAACCGTAGATACATACCCAGTACCTGTTCAAGTGTAGCCGAGATCCTTGCGGGAAGATAGGGAAGAAATTGTGGCGCGGCCTTGCTGAGATAACTGCATAATTCCTCAGATTTTTGAGGAAGGGTCATTGGATCTGAAACGTTAACTCTGATTTCTCGACACAGATACTACCAGACTTGCTGAGGTTTTCACGCAGCTTCTGTTTGTCTTTCTGATTTGCAGCATCTGCAGATTTTACATTTCTAAAATGTATGTGCGAAACCCAGGAACGTCAGATGAGATCACTTCAGGAAACCTGGTGAGCATGGACGATTTGTGCTGAAGGGTCTGTTTGCATATTGCATGACTCTAAGAGTCTATGTCTCTATAACTCTGAATACAACAACAAATCGACAATTCACTCAATTCACTTCCAAGTCGAAAATCCATGATAAATACTTTCAATGATCTAGCTCAGTAAAATTTCTTCAATAGACAATTCTGTATACTGATGTGGTGCTGTAGATTTGTTACAACAGGACCGTGAACCCTTCTGTGAATTAAACTAAACTCCCAAAAATGCTCACCTCGTCTGTTAATCTGCTAAAATATACGTGGTAGAGAATTCCCACATTCCACTATTTAAGGAAAGTATTATCAATTTATTCTTTACCTGTAAAAATGAACATTAAATAACTATTCACAAATCTCAGCCCCTATTTCTCTTGACTGCTTATTACATACGTCCAACTCGATATCCATATACTGTTGAAAAAAAAACACTTATTAATATTACACAACTTAATTGAAAAAACATGCAGCCGCTAACGTCTCTACTGTCCGTCTTCTTCCCGGAGAAGATCTCTCTGAATCGTCTTCTTTCCTTTACAGTGAAGCGGTTTCAAATAAAAAGGGGCATTTGATAGAGTATTTCAATGAGGAGAAAGTGAGGTCTGCAGATGCTGGAGATCAGAGCTGGAAATGTGTTGCTGGAAAAGCGCAGCAGGTCAGGCAGCATCCAGGGAACAGGAGAATCGACGTTTCGGGCATAAGCCCTTCTTCAGGAATAGAGTATTTCAATGTCTTGGATCTCTCTTTGTCCATCTTGATGGCAGCTTCTCTGTCTGATTTTTAAACTGCTTCATTTTTACATCCCCAAAATTAGATTGCTTCATCGGACGTGTTGGCAAAGAAATAAAAATGAAGTCAATTGGGTTTTAATAACCCGGAGAATAATTTAAACTGATTGGTTAAATTCAAATTGTTGCCAAAACATAAGCCAACTCAGGTATCCATTTCACAGACAAATGTTACATACTTTCAGTTTTCCAGTGCACTGAGACTGCCATGTGATAATATGATACAGTGCTTGTTAGCTCTCAGTGCAGAACAGCAATTACTCCCTCTTAAAGGTACAGTACACAACTTCAACTTTATAACAGATTTATGCAGCAATCGTATTCAATGACAATGCGTATTTTTCCCCAGAATAATCCCTCAGTCTATCAGTATCAACAGGCTAACGTTTTGTTGAGTGACAAGTATGGGTGAAGATGGCAGTGTCAGAACGATGCCCACCTAAAACCGTTAAACTTGCCGCACTTAACTGCTAACGTTTCAAACAGCAGAACTAACATCTGAGAGAGGAGAGCGAAATGATCCCAAGACAAGTAGATGAACAAGTCTGACACATTCAGTAATAAATAGTGATGGACGATTAAACAAACATGTATTTTACATATCATGGATAATGGAAAAGCCTTGCATGTCAGTGTAAATTTAAGGAAGTATATCTGCACCGTCCTCAGGCAAAAGTGTGGAGTGAAAGATTCACCTCACTCTTGTCACCATGCCCACAGAATTTCCGATGACACTCTTTAACTAATTCAATTCGTGGACCGTGACATGAAGAAACACCTGAACACAGTGGATTCGACGAAGGCGATTGACTCCATTCCTTCAATCGGACTGAAAATCTGTGCTCCACAACAAGCCGTGTCCCTTGGGAAGCTGTTTCGTTCAAACTTCAAATCTGACATCTGACTGGCAATATGAAAAATTACCCCACATGTCCAGTCATCTAAGAGGTAAATAATTACAATAGTAAAAATTGCCACTCACTCAGTCTCATCAAGATAGTTAAATCATTGACAAGCAGTGCAGAAATAACCTGCTCGAAGTTGTATCCAATAGCTTCCGATGTGGCAATGGCGCTGTTTTGAAATATCACTGTTTAATCAGTCCAAGCTAATAGTCTGCCAGCTGGTGGAAGTTAAAATCAATTCATCTCATATCGAAATCTAAAGTCTTGGTATCAGTAATAATAACCTCAAAACCAATGGCGATTGTAAACACCATCTTATTTCACCGATGTACTTTAAGAAATTGAATCTCTCGTGCTTTCCTGGTCTAGCTGATAAGTGACTGAAGACATGCAGACACGTGACAAACTCTTCAATGGTGTCTGAAACGGTTAAAGAAGACACTCAACTTCATCAAAGTTTTTCGAGATCTTAAATAATATAACTGGGCAGAACACCTGACATGAGCCTCAGTGTCGGAAAAGGAAACGGGAAGCACTGTATACCCGACAGAGACGTCCTACCTAAAAACTGAGAGCTTGTGCCTGCACTTACAGAGGTTTCACACCGAGTGCACAGAAACGTCGTGAAATGAGTCGTCCAATCAATACATTGAGACATTAATAATGGCCGAATATCTCCACAATGCAATTTTTCCACAGTGTGTACATATCCCTTGATGTGAATGAACATTGGAAACTGTAAAACAGTAACTGCGGTGATCCCTTCGGTCCATCGATTTTTCTCCGCAATTTTGTATAATGACAGCTGATTTTTTGTCTCCTCATCATACCCCTGTTCTCTCCTCATCCGTTTCGTGATAGAAATCCTTATTCATATTCAGTGCCTTGGATTCCACAGCTTATGTGGTAGAAAATTCCCAGTTTCACCAGTCGCTGAGAGCAGACAATAATCCCTATCTTAATGCAGAGTGGGCTGCTTGTAACTCATGTTGTAGATGCTTGCTTTATATGTCCCAGCGAGACGAAATGTCGACTTTTTTTCCAATCTGTCTTGGACTTTCAGTATTTTATACATTGCACTTAGACATTAATTTATTTTCCTAAACCACTTAGAATAAAGACCCATTCGACAGAAAGTCTGCTCCCACAACAAGCCTATCATTCCAGAGATCTGTCTGGTCATTCTTCACTTCAATTCCACAATATCAGATTTGTTCTTTATGACTAACGAGACCAAAACTGCACACAAAACTGCACGATGTACGAGATTCTGTACCTTCAAGGACATGTACAGATGCCGTAAGACATCCTTACTGCTGAACTCAAATCGTCGTGAAATGAAGATCACCATACCATTTATCTTTCTCATTGGTGCCGTTTCCTACAATGTTGCTTTCAGTTACTGATGTATGTGGTGATCCGGATCATTTTTAATATTACAGGTACCCATTGGTGGGGTCTATCTACAATGTCATTGTCAACGTTGATGTCTGGTTTCAGGACTCACTTCCCTCCACGTACCACGGAGGTCTGCACGGAAGGAAACAAACCTACATTCCCTGAATTCATGTGCACACCCAAGTGATGGTTAAATGTCCCTAATTTATCTGATTCTGCATTACGCACACCAACCATGCTCTGGTAAAGGATCATCATCTTCATCTCCGCTAAACCTTCTTCCAATCACCGAAAAAGATGAATCTCACAAAGCCATGCTGACCATCTGTAATCGTTTTCCAAGTATTTATAAATCCTGAATAGTCTGTAATTCCCAGAGTTAAGCATATTTGCCAATACGCAATACCCCAATAGAAACATTTGCTACAGTCCCAACCATCTCGGTCTTCTCCAATGGACAATTATGATGCAAAGATTAGAGTCGAGAATGTGGTGCTGGAAAAATACAGCAGGTTGCGCAGCATCCAAGGAGGAGGATAATTGACTTTTCAGGCATGAGGTCTTCATCACGCATAAGGCCTCATTCATGATGAAGGACTCATGCGTGAAACGTCGATTCTTATGCTGCTTGGATGCTGCCTGACCTGCTGTGCTTTTGCAGCACACACTCACGATTCTGATCTCCAGCATCTGCAGTTCTCACTTTCTCCAGGATGCAATGATCAGCCAAATGCACAGCAACTTATTTCCGTGCTTCCCATAGTAAATTTGAGTACATCCGGTGTAGCACAGCGAGACTTATCTACTCTAATCGGTTTTTTTTCAAAGTTTGCAGCGCATCTTCCATCTTAACATCAAGCTGATCGAGCGTATCAGTCTTTTTCTTGCTGTACTCAGCAATGACAATATTCCTCTCAGTAGGGAATACTGAAGTAAACAATTTATTCAGGAACCTCCCCAGATTCCTGCCACAAGTTCCCTTCGCTATCCCTGAACGGCCCGACACTCACTTTATCCATCCTTTTGTTCCTTACATAAATGTAGAAAAATTCTCTCTAACCCGAGCCAATCAAACTTTTTCATGCCGCCTTCTAGCTCTCCTAAGTCCATTTTCAGTATCTTCCTGGATACCTTGTCACTCTGGACAGCCCCGCCCATTTCTTCTCTCCTCAAACTTCAGTAAACTTCCTTGTTCCTCTTGACTACATGTCCCACATCTCTTGTCAAACAAGGTTCCTTCAAACTGCCATCCCTTCTTTGCCTCAGTGGGACATTCCTCTACACTTCTGTCATGCATTTTCCTGATACATCTGTTCTCAATTTAGGTGCCCCGTGCCTGCTCAACAGCATTTGCAATACCCCTACCACAATTGAATACTTTCGCATACATTCTGCTCCAATCACTGTCACCGAAATTCTCTCTCACTGAGGTGTCTGAACTCTGTCCTGTCTCGTCGCCAAGCATCAAATCCAGTATTGATTCTACTCTTGTCGTCTGATCTACATACTGTGCCAGGTTTCCTTCCTTGACAAACCTGACAAAAACTGCTGCAAACAACGCAATTAAACTACGGAGGCTCCAATCAATATTAGACCAGTTGAAGTCACCCATGACAACAGCCCTATTCCTTCTGCACATTTCTAAAATCTGCCTCCCAAGCTGTTCCTCCATGTTTCTGTTGCTATTATGAGGTCAACAGAAAACTCCAAAAACCAGACGGCTTCTTTCCTTTTTTCTGAATTCACCCATAGCGAGTCTGTAGAGAAATTCTCATTTTCAACCTCCCTTTCTACAACTGCAGTACTATCGCTGGTTAGGAATGTCACTCCGCCAACTTTTTTATCGCCCAGTTTTTCCTGTTTAAATATCTAAACCTTGGAGCATCTAACAGCCATTCCTGCCTGTATAATATGCCAGTCGAAATGGCTGCAACATAACATTTGCAATTACAGTTCCATGCTGAAAGTTCATCACCCTTATTCCTGACACTTCTGGCGTACTTGCTACTTCATCCTCAGATCTATATCTTTGATTCCCTCCCCTCCGCCAAACTGATTTAACACTCCCAAAGAGGTCTAGCAAACCACCTGCCCAGGATATTGATGCCCCTCTAGTTCAGGTGCAAACTTTCCTTCTTGTACAGGTACCCCCTTTCCCAGACATATCCCAATGACCCACACGCCTGAAGTCCTCCCTCTTGCGCCATCCCTCGTAGTCACGTCTTCATTTTCACTCGCACTCTGTTCCTAACATCAGTAGCCCGTGAAACTGGTAGCAATCTTGAGATTACTAGACGAACTGCCCTGCCTTTTAACTTTTAACTTAACTCCTAAGAATCACCTTGAGGTCTACATTGCCTTTTCCACCTGTGCTATTGATGTGTGCCAAGATATCTGGCTGATCTATCTCTCCCTTTAAACGAAGAATAATCATCTTCAGAGGAGAATAAAAAAGTATTGAGCAAACTTCTGAGATTGATGACAAATTGTTAAATCCTTCATTAAGGAATTCATCACTCCTTAATATTCGCAAAGATTCGCAAAGTCAGACCACACTCCATGGGGGTCAGCTTGGTTTTATGAAGGAGAAATCATGGTTGATTTATTTGCTTGACTTCTTTAAATATGTGACAATTGAGGTGGATAATGGGGATTCTGGTGATTTATTTAATGTAGATCTACGAAGTGTGTTTAATAAGGTGCTGCATAAATGTATAATCAATGGGATAAGAGCCTTTCCGGTTACAAATAACTCATATGCTTGGACCGAGGTTTGGCGAACCAACAAAATGCATTGATATTGAATAGGGATGTCTCGTTTCCTGGATGGCAGTTTAGTGGTCATAGAGTTCAGGCCATTTCTATTTTAATCTACTTCATTACGTAGGAGGGGACAGAAGATACTACAGACAAATGTTCACATCAAACTAATTCAAGTGCAAAGGAAGGTTGCACTGGTGATTTGACAATTTTTAAAAAATGGATATTGATTGGTGACGTGATTTCAGCAACATTTGGCAGTGAAATCTAACGTGAATAAATATGTAGTTATCCATTCTTTTCAGCCGAACATAAAGGCAACCTATTACCTGAATGGTGCGAACATTCAGAATGCTAAAGTTCAGAGGAATTTGGGTGTTCTCGTGCTGCTTAGAGAAAATCAGCATGCAGGTTCAGCAGATGAGACAGTCAATTGAATTTGCAGCGCTTATTTACAAAAGAATAGAGGAGAAAGGGAAGACAGTGTTGCTGCAAATACGAAAGGCATTAGTGAGATCGTAAAAGGAGTACTATGAACGTTCTTTGAGAAGAGATGCCGTTGCATTCGAAGCTATTCAGAAATGATTCACTCGATTGATTCCAGAGATGAGCTTTTTCGAACAATGAGAGATTGAGGAATTCAGGCATTACTCTCTACAGTTAAGAAAATCGAAAGGCGATGTCGATGAACTGTGAAAGATGCTAAAGGGAATTGACAATGTAGTTGTGGTTATGGATATTTCCTCATGTGGTTCCAATCAAAACAAGAGATCACAATTTAGGGATAGGCGGAGCAGAGGTGAGGAGAACTTCCTCCACTGAAAGGGTTGTGACTCTGTGTAAGTCACTGTCCCAGAATGCAGTGGATCTGGGAGATGGAGGAAATGAAGCGTTATTGAGAGTAAAGTGGAACCGTGGCGAAGGTGACATCATCCATAGTTGTATTAAATTACAGAGGATGTTCGAGGAGCTGAATTACCGACGGATCTCGCCATTATTCAGCTTTTCGAATGTGCTGTACAGGAATGTCTCAAAGGAGTTAACCAGTAAAGAAATTGGAAGGCCACGGCCTAGGGATATGAGCACCTGACTGCTAAATGGGCGGGCAGTGAATGGTTGACTGGTGTTATCACGAGACTGTTAATGCCAGCACGCAAATAACGCTCTACGGATCCGAGTCCGAATTCATCTGTGGCAAATAATGTAATATGAATTCAGCAAAATCAAACGTGAATTGTCTAATAATGACCGTGAATCCATTGTTGGAAAACCCCATCTAACTCACTGATGTTCTTTAGGGAGGAAGCTTCCATGTTTAGAACATCGAACATACAACAATACAGCACAGAACAGGACCTTCGGCCCATGTTGTTGTGCCGAACATTTGTCCTAGCTTAAGCACCTATTCATATACCTATCCAATTGCCGCTTAAATGTCAACAATGATTCTGACTCTGCCACTCCCACAGGCAGCGCATTCCATGACCCCACCACTCTCTGGGTAAAGAACCTAACCCTGAAAGAAATTTACCCTTCACCTTAAATTTATGTCGCCTTGTAACACTCTGTTGTACCCGGGGAAAAAGTTTCTGACTGTCCACTCTATCTATTCCTCTGATCATCTTATAAACTTCTATCAAGTCACCCCTCATCCTTCGCCGCTCCAACGAGAAAAGGCCTAGCACTCTCAACCTATCCTCGTACGACCTATTCTCCATTCCAGGCAACATCCTGGTAAATCTTCTCTGCACCCTCTCCAAAGCTTCCACATCTTTCCTAAAGTCAGGCGACCAGAACTGCACACAGTACTCCAAATGTGGCCTAACCAAGGTCCTGTACAGCTGCAACATCACCTCACGACTCTTGAAGTCAATCCCTCTGCTAATGAACGCTGATCCAGCATCGACCTTCTTACAAGCTCTATCCACCTGAGGGGCACTTTCAAAGATCTATGAACATCGAACCCAAAAGCCCTCTGCTCCTCCACCTTACTAAAAACCCTATCGTTAACCCTGTATTCCGCATTCATATCTGTCCTTCCAAAATGGACAACCTCACACTTGACAGGGTTGAACTCCATCTGCCACTCCCCCGCCCAGCTCTGCATCATATCTAAGTCTCTTTGCAGCTGACAACACCCTCCTCACAATCCACAACTCCAACAATCTTCGTATTATCTGCATATTTACTGACCCACCCTTCGACTCCCTCTTCCAAGTCATCAATAAAAATTACAAACAGCAGTGGACCCAGAACTGATCCCTGCGGAACTCCACTTGTAACTGGGCTCCAGACTGAATATTTACCATCTACCACCACTCTCTGACTTGTAACAGTTAGCCAGTTTTGTATCCAACTGGCCAAATTTCCAAATATTCCATGCCTCCTGACTTTCTGCATGAGCCTACCATGGGGAACCTTATCAAATGCCTTACGAAAATCCATGTACACTACATCCACTGCTCTACCCTCATCCACATGCTTGGTCTCCTCCGCAAAGAATTCAATAAGACTTGTAAGGCAAGACCTACCCCTTCCAAATCCGTGCTGGCTGTCCCTCATCAAGCAGTGTCTTTCCAGATACTCATAAATCCTATCCATCAGTACCCTTTCCATTACTTTACCTCCCACCGAAGTAAGACTAACTGGCCTGTAATTCCCGGGGTTATCCCTATTCCCTTTTTTGAATGGGGCATAACATTCGCCACTCACCAGTCCCCTGGTACCACCCCTGTTGACAGTGATGACGAAAAGATCATTGCCAACGGTTCTGCAATTTCCTCTCTTGTTTCCCACACATTCCCAGGATATATCCCGTCAGGCCCGGGGGACTTGTCTATCCTCAAGTTTTTCAAAATGCCCAACACATCTTCCTTCCTAACAAGTATCTCTTCTAGCTTACCAGTCCATTTCACACTCTACTCTTCAACAATACGGTCCCTCTTATGTGTACATACTGAAGAAAAGTACTCATTCAAGAACTCTCCTATCTCTTCGGACTCAATACAGTCTCCCACTACTGTCCTTGATCGGACCTACTCTCGTTCTCGTCATTCTCATGTTTCTCACATACGCATAAAATGCCTTGGGGTTATCCTTGATCCTACCCGCCAAAGATATTTCATGCCCTCTCTTAGCTCTCCTAATCCCTTTCTTCAGCTCCCTTCTGGCTATCCTGTATCCCTCCAACGCTCTGTCCAAACCTTGTTTCATCAACCTTATGTAAGCTTCCTTCTTCCTCTTTACAAGACATTCAACCTTCCTCGTCAACCAAGATTCCCTCGCATGACAATTTCTTTCCTGCCTGACAGGTACATATATATCGAGGACACGTCGTATCTGTTCCTTGAAAAAGTTCCACACTTCCACGACATCCTTCCCTGACAGCCTATGCTCCCAACTTATGCTCCTCAGATCCTGTCTTAAGCATCGTATTTAACCTTCCCCCAATTGTAAAACCTACACTGTTGCACGCACCTATCTCTCTCCATAACCTAGGTGAAGGTCACAGAATTGTGATCACCATCACCAAAATGTTCACCCACTAACAAGCCCATCACTTGTCCCTGTTCGTTACCAAGTACCAAATCCAATATAGCTTCCCCTCTGGTCGGACAATCTGCATACTGAGTTAGAAAAGCTTCCTGGACACACTGCACACATTCCGCCCCATCCAATCTACTTAATCTAAAGAGCTTCCAATATTTATTTGGGAAGCTGAAATCGCCCATGACTACTACCCTGTGGCTTCTGCACCCTTCCAAAATCTGTTTCCCAATCTGTTTCTCTACATCTCTGCATCTATTGGGGGGCCTTAAGTAAACACCAAACAAGGTGACTGCTCCTTTCCTATTTCTGACTTCAGCCCATACTACCTCAAAAGATAGATCCCCCTTGAACTGCCTTTCTGCAGCCGTTATACCAATTCTAATTAGCAACGCCACCCCTCTCCTTTTTTTACCACCCTCCCTAATCTTACTGAAACATCTCTGACCAGGAACCTTCAACAACCATTCCTGTCCCTCTTCTATCCACGTTTCCGTGATGGCCACAACATCGTAGTCCCAGGTACCGATCCACGACTTAAGTTCACCCACCTTATTTCTGATACTCCTTGCGTTGAAGTATACACACTTGAACCAATTTTTGTGTCCGCAAGTAGTCCCTGTCAGTGCTACCTTCTCCACAGCCTCCCTATATTCTTGGACATCCTGACAAACAGCTAGCCTCCTTGCTGGACTACAAGTCCGGATCCCATCACCCTGCAAAATTAGTTTTAGTCCCCCCCAAGAGTGCTAGAAAACCTGCCTCCCAAGATATTGGTGCCCTTCTGGTTCGGTTGCAACCGTCCTGCTTGTACAGGTCCCACCTTCCCCAGAATGCAGTCCAATTGTCCAAATACCTGAAGCCCTCTCTCCTACACCATCCTTGCAGCCACGTGTTCAACTGCACTCTCCCTATTCCTTGCCTCACTGTCACGTGGCACCGGCAACAACCCAGAGATGACGACTCTGTCCGTCCTAGCTTTTAGCTTCCAGCCTAACTCCCTGAGCTCCTGAATGACCTGCCCACCTCTCTTCCTACCTATGTCGTTGGTGCCAACGTGCACCACGACTTCTGGCTGCACACCCTCCCCCTTAAGGATTCTGAAGACACGGTCCGAGACGTTTCAGACCCTGGCACCCAGGAGGCAACAAACCAGCCGAGAGTCCCGCCCATGTCCACAGAAACGCCGGTCTGTCCCTCTGACTACAGAGTCTCCTATAACTAGCGCTCTCCTCCTCTCACCTTTCCCATCTAAGCCTCAGAGCCGGACTTCTGCCAGAGACCCGATCACTGCAGCTTAAGCCTGCTAGGCCGACCCGCCAACAGTATCCAAAGCCATATACTTATTGTTGAGGGGAACGACCACAGGGGATCCCTGCACTGCCTGCTTCCTCCCCTTCCCATCTCTAACTGTTACCCAGCTACCTCTATTCTCTGGCGTAACTATGTCCCTGTAGCTTCTATCTATCACCCTCTCAGCCTCCTGAATAATCCTCAGTTCATCCAACTCCAGCTCCAGTTCCCTAACTCGTTCTGTGAGGAGCAGGAGCTGACTGCATTTCCTGCAGATGAAGTTGGCAGTAGCATCGGTGGTCACCCCTACCTCAAATATCCTCAGGAGGAACATTCCCCTGCCTGCTCTGCCATAACTCGACACTGAGTCTCCAAAACAAGAACACTCAGTAGCTTACCTGTGGACTTTAAAGTTAGGTTAGAGGAGGAGGATGGGAGGGTTGCTCTACTTTGTAGGGCCTAGAACAAACCAACTCAAATATCAATCACTTACCTTCCCGTCCAGCTCTGCGCTCCAACTTCACTTCCGCCCAGCTCCCGCCGCTCTCTGCTATGAAAAAACCGTTGGCGTCGAAGTAATTTCTTAAATGTCAATCATTTACCTTCCCTCCCAGCTCTGTTCTCCAACTTCACTTCCGCCCAGCTCCCGCCGCTCTCTGCTGTGAAAAGTATGTTTACATGTGACTCCAGACTCACAGCAAGATGTCTGAGTATTAACTGCCCTCCTGGCAATGAATGTTAGGCAATCCAGCGCTGCCCTCATCCCATGAATGCATTTAAAAAGAAACAGTGGAGTCACACAGTGACAATCTCTGCGTCTTCAACTAGGTAAAATCTATAATAATCAATTGGAGGAATGGAAGAACTATTCTGTAGTGAAGATGGCGATGGCACTACGATGGTGAGTTTTCTGCAAATAGATACAGATGGATAAATTCATTGCATAATAGTTTGATAAATAGAATACGAAGTGAAAAGTAATATTTCTTTTTCAGAAAGAATGGAAGGTACTCAGCTTCTCAAGTGGAGAGAGATTACGTGACTTATTGAAAAGTTGGGTAATGGAAGATTCACCATGAACCATTCAGACATCGGATGTGTTTACCGGTCTCTCTGACTGTCTGCTTCCTGATGTTTCCAGTGGCCCCATTGCTCTCAGGTCACACGGGATATTTTGATGTGGTTTGTTGGCACTGGGGAGTGAGGAGGGAGGGTGTTTTTAAACGTGCATCAAGCCTTTATCCGAGAGGCCATCCTTTCATTCTACGTGGAGAAACGAAGACTATGGGAATGACTGATTTCTTCTGTATGAAGGGGCTGTGTCTCCTGGCAAGAGAGTGGGCATTCACATGATGTACTATGTATTGTAAAAGTGCAGCATTAATGGAGTGACTGTTCATTCATTTCCTCTACATCTTGGATGCAGGTTTACTTGTCAGAACCTCAACCTTAGCTACAAATCTCTCAACACTCACTTCATCTGCCTTTCCCCATGGACATGGAGACCCCGCTTAGCCATCTACACCAACAGGAATCTCCATATTCTGGGAAAACAAGGATACACTCGGACGCCCCCTGCTGAGAGAGAAAACATTCACCTCATCCATCATACACTGTGTGTATGTCTTCCGTCACCAAATGGTGACACAGATGCTGACATTCTAGATATGTCACCAACTCATGCTGGCAGGTTTTAGATCAGAGAATCTGAATGAAAATAGTGGACGAAGCACCTGCACTAACTTCTCAATAAAAAGAATCCGTCAGCCGCCACTCAGCTCCAAGCTAGATGCCTGGTCCATCACAGTAACACTGGAGGGGCTTCCTTATCTCACTGACCAAACGATTACCTGCTAGGGACAAATGCAGCGTGAATTGGGCAGGCACAGACAAGTCTCCGAGATGACTGTCAAAGCAGGACAGCTCTTTTCTACCCCAGTCCAACATGCCGCACCACATGAGACACAGAACATTTGATTGCTTCTGTATGTCACGATGCCAGCACTCGATACACTACAGAGCAATACCCAAAACCAAGGAAAGACACAGAGGGACAGTGAAATGCATATTAAAGTTAGAAACAGACAACTGTTTAATTCAGAGCACCTTGTGGAAACATGGCAACGTAGACAAGGTAGTGGGAATAACTGCAGTAGTGAGACCTTAAAGCATTTAATCACAAAAATAGAACATTGCATAAAGGCATTGCCAGATTAGATGAAATGGTTCGTTCCATCAAATTCCAAATATGCATCCCGAAACTAACCCAGACACCATAAGTTGGGATAAGGTAACAGCCCAGAATGGAGAACTGTGCAGACTGTACTCGTACATTGTTCAGTAAACGGGACTGCCTGACCAACATTTGCAGTATTGAAAACCTTTGCCAGAAAATTGGCGCTTTACTTACACGATGAAACTGCCTGGCATGGGAAATTTGAAAGTCCTGCTGTGAGTCACAGTAAATTGAACTCCCAACAATTGATGTCTCTATATCTCCGTTGCACAAGAACAAGGCTGTGTGTAAGTTTAGGATCTTAAGGCGATAAGAACTAGATGTGGAACTAAGGTTATTTGGCACATCGAGTCCACTCTGCAATTAAATCAAACCATTCACAGTTTGTCTGTGTATTTATGTGTCCGTGTGTGCATATGTGTGCGCGTGCACGTGTGTGTAATCTGTTGAAATATTAACAACTGGCAGGGGTTTGGGCAAATGACAGAGAGAAACTGATGGATGTTTCATAGACATATGTGTTGTTGATGTACTTGAGAATATTAAGATAATTGCCAGATGCGATAACAATAGAGATTAGTGTGCACAAGAATGACCGATGGATGGATGGATTTTTAGTGTCAGTTCGGATACAGGCCATGAAGTATCGACTAGAGTTGCTTCTACAGGTTTGAAGATGGGAGTGCCAACAATAGAAAATTGCCATCAATAAGACTGTATTTCGCAGCTCAAGACTGAAATAGAAGATCAAATGAGCCCGTTCGTTATATTTTGGAAGTTTGAGTGTTTAAAACTAGAAATGGCCAGGGTATGGTGTTCGGAATCAGACCATGGCCAAAGGGATCACCATCGTTGTGATTCGTCCATTTCAGCCTCATACATTGGCCAGGGATTGGACAGAGTCAGAGGAAGGAAATGGACCTTTTAAGCAGAACAGAAGGCAGTGACCTCTCTGCTGCGAATATTTAAATGACGATGGCTGTGACACAATGAATTACAGTTCACATCTGAAACTGAGCAGGTCATGTCAGAGACCCAAGAAGAACACTGCCAGAAGCAAAGACCGAAAGTAGAAATGAGCGATTTCACTAATGAAGTTAGTGGTGGGTTATAGATTGAATATCTGGATTCAAGTCCCAGCCAGAGAAATAATATCAGCAGGGCGATTCGAATAAATGAGAACAGCAGTAATAAATTTCAACATGGTTTATAGAAGTACTTAATGTAGAGAGATACTTACCAGGAAAACCAACGATAGCCAGGATTGGATAATAAAAATATTGAATAATGTAAAGTGCATATTCGATCCGATACGAGAATGGAAACCAAACGTATGTAGAAAGAAACCAAATATCCCAGGATAAACTTTTATCCATTGTTGTAACATTCCAGTGTTTTGTTCTCAGATTCTGATCCATTGTTAGAACATTCCAGTCTAATGTTCTCAGATTCTGACCGCTGCTTCCCCTTTCTCTGGATCTACTGAACCCCATTAGTGCTGTCAATGATGCTCCTGCATCTATTGTGGGCATGCACATTGAACGGAATATATTTAAAGATGAAAATACTCAACCAGGATAATGAAAATCCATGGAGACTGACATTAATCACAGTCGCTGAACCAGATTCAGTTAACTCTTTCCGGACATCACTTTTCTACCTCAACAAAGGGGAACATTTGAACAGTCTCGATGGAATGGATGAAAGTTACCGACAGATGAACTATCAACCTTTTCAATGTTTCTACCTTTTATGTGGCGGTAGTGGCAGAACACTGGAAGGTTGTATATGTTTCACCGTGTTTATATAAAGAGACAGAGATAATATAACGACCAGCTGCATAAAATGACTTTTTGTGGAAGTCCCCAGATACTTTAACCATATTTGTTGCCCATTGACTTCGTGTAGTGCTGCTCCTAGTTTTAAATGCACTGTTATAAAATCTTTTCTTAATCTTGAGGCATCATTCAGAGCATTGAAACGACTGCTCAGGAACAGGAAAAAGCAATTATGTCGGTATATGCCTCTTAGAGATTGGAGGTGGCCATTTAATGCTCACGAGCGTATTTGCACTAGAAAAGTTGGGAAGATACTTGGTAGTGTGAATGAGCAGAGGGATCTTGGTGTCCATGTACACAGATCTTTGAAAGTTGCCACCTAGGTAAATAGTGCGGTGAAGAAGGCATATGGCGTAGTGGCTTTTATTGGTAGAGGAATTGAGTTCCGGATTCCTGAGATCGTGTTGCAGTTGTGTAAGACTCTGGTGCGGCCGCATCTGGAGCATTGTGTGCAATTTTGGTCGCCATACTATAGGAAGGATGTGGAAGCACTGGAACGGGTGCAGAGGAGGTTTACCAGGATGTTGCCTGGTATGGTAGAAAGATCGTATGAGGAAAGGCTGAGGCACTTGGGGGTTTTTTTAATGGAGAAAAGAAGGTTTAGGGGTGACTTGATGGAGGTGTACAAGATGATTAGGGGTTTAGATAGGGTTGACCGTGAGAACCTTTTTCCACGTATGGAGTCAGCTATTACGAGGGGGCATAGCTTTAAATTAAGGGGTGGTAGGTATGGGGCAGACGTTAGGGGTAGGTTCTTTACTCAGAGAGTCGTGAGTTCAATAAATGCCCTGCCAGTAGCGGTGGTGGACTCTCCCTCTTTATGGCCATTTAAGCGGGCATTGGATAGGCATATGGAGGGTAGTGGGCTAGTTTAGGTTAGGTGGGCTTGGATCGGCGCAACATCGAGGGCCAAAGGGCCTGTACTGCGCTGTATCCTTCTATCTTCTATATTCTAAGATGGCCTATTCGCAAATTTTGCAATAGAAATCACTCAAAATAAGAGAAGTGTTACGGCAGCTGGACGAGTTGCTGTGGAGAGGGCATTGTGTTTTTTTTTATGTTTCTGTAACTGAGATGCGAAGGACCCCCATTAGAAACAGTTTAAGGACTACTCATCATGCACAGGTTACCTTTTTTAAAAAAGAGTTGGACCTGTTACAGAAGAACAGAGGAAGGATATTCAGGCTCTCGAGACTGTTACAGAGGGTCAGGAGAAGACCATCGGCATCTCGGCTTTGTTACAGAGACAGGTTTTGGCCATTCAATCTCTCGAATCTGTTACATAGGAACAGCAGGAAGCCATTCAGCTGCTTTAGCCTGTTACGTGAGTCCATTCAAACTTTCGAATGAGTTTTGCGGGAATCATTAGTTGTAATATACTTATGGAAAAGTCTGACGCAAACATTGGAATGCTGAAATGGATTGAGGCCAACTTTGAATGTGTCGGACAAACACATTAACAGTCTGATTAGGAAACGCTTTTCATACGTAAAAGAATGGTTCGGAAATGAAAGGCATTCAAAAATTGTATAAAGACAGTCCAGAACATATGCGTTCATATTAGTGAGACCGGCAAGCCTGGTAGTTTCAGGGAGTGCTGGATAACTAGCGGTATTGAAGCTCTGCTCAAGGAAAAGGAAAGAGGCATATGTAAGGTGAAAATCTTGGATCAAGTTAATGTCTAACAGAGCATAAGGGCAGAAAGGAGCATAGTCAAGTTGGAAATCAGGGTGGAAAAAATGAGGCATGAGATGGCTGATGAAATACGTTAACAAAACTTTGAAGAAATTCAAAATATCAATTACTGGCAAAATAATAACTAGGGAGAGAAAAGTCCAGCTTAAAGATCAGCCAGTCTTTGCATGTATTAAACTGCAGGAGAAGGGTGAGATACTACATGAATATTCCCACTCAGAAAATTGTTTGAGTAGGTTCCAGGAGCGAGAGATTTGGGGAAAAATACAGTGACATCTTAAAAATTATGTGAACTACAAGAAGAAATGCTAGACATCTTAAAATGCATAAAGGCACATAAATCCCTGGGAGTTTGTCATTTCTACCTCCGAACTTTGCGGGAAGCTAACGAAGTGGTTGCTCAACCCTTTGTTGATATATTTGTATCATCGAATGTGATAAGTGACGTGGCAATAAAAATGGAGGATGGTTCATGTAGTGCCATTATTTAAGAAAGTAAGGAAAAATCAGGAAACTATTTTGTGGGTAGCCTGGCGTCAATGGTGGTGGAGTTGCTGAATGTGATTCTGAGGAAAAGAATTTATATGTATTTGGAAAGATAGGACCAGAAGAGAGCATTATACATGGGAAACCATGACTCACTAACTTGATAGATGCTTTTTGAAGATATGAAGAAGAATATCGATGAGGGCAGAGCAGTTAACATTGTCTTTATTGAATTCAGTAAAACCACCTGGTTACCAAAGTTAGATTGCCTGGAATACAGGGAGACATAGCCACTTGGATTCAAAATTCATAGAAGGTTGGAGTCAAAGCGTGGCAGTGGAAGTTCGTTTATTGGACTTGAGGTCAGGGATAATGGGCTTACTGCAAAAATCAGTTGTGTGTGCACTGCCATGTGTCACCGTTCTAAATTATTATGATTTGAACTTGTGGTGTGGTCGACAGTGGAGAACATGTACTGACATTACAATGGGATCTTGCGTCAGTAAGATGAGAGGTGTCAGATGGAGTTTATTTCGCTGAAATGTGATGTATTGCAGTTTGACGAGATAAATCAGGGCAAGACTTATCGGTGGGGTCCTGTCGATTGTGGCCAAACAAAGAGACCGACATATAAATTTCAGAATACCTACAGTGTGGAAACAGGCCATTCAGCCCATCTAGTATGCAGCGACTCCCTGAAGAGCATCCCACCAGACACACCCCTACCCTACCCCTCTGACCACACATTGAGTGGCGGTATTTGACGGTGAGGGAAGCTCACAACCAGGACAATACCTCTCACGTATGTTTAATATAAGCATCCCATGAACAGGTTTCTGTTAGGAGTTACAATTTCTAATTCGCTCGGGTTCTTCAGAGAAAGAAGTATGTGGTGTGGGTGAGGCAAGTGAAAAGCACACCTACAACGATTGTACTAGTGCACCCACTTCCAAATAACCTCCACACAGCTACTTTACTCTTTCATAAGATATAGCCTGTGTCCGTGGAGAGGGTTGCAATGCATGCTGAAGGTACATCAATCCGTTTTTCTACTTCTTTTTTCTACACACATTTAGCAGGTCTGCCTCTCGACTGCAGATACACTAAGTCTCTACCAGCAGATAGCATAAACGAAGCGCTATAGTACGTTCAGTCGTTATTTTGGCCTTTCGCCCCTGGAAGGCATGCCCCACCCCATGTATTGTGTGATCACAACGTCTCTCATATCCCTTTATTGCACCAATGTGATCTATGAAGGAACAGAATATGAAGGAATTGAACTGGAGAATGCATCCTGTCACAGAAAGAGTGAAAGGTGGATCCATTGCTTCTGAGAAGGCCATGTTGAGAAAACTAACAAGGTGGGACAGCATCCAGAGAGAGCAGGGAATTGTGTGATGGAAATGGGCAAGGGAGAGGCTAACCTTTGTTTTAAGGGGTACTTAGGCAGAACTAACAGAAGTTAGAAAAGTTTGTTTTAGCAATTGGAACAGGAGTGGTGCTGAAGAAGAATTGAAATGGTCTGTGATAAGGTGGAATCTGCAAACTTTAAATGACAAAAGATTTCATGGAAACAAATCTAAACGGATTGCTGACTGGTTCAGTAAAGAAAACAAGAGCCCAGGAAACGAGCAGGAGAAGATGCTTTTATTCGATCTGTTCCATTAGTCAATATGATTGTGGCTGATTTTCGACTTCAAATCCAGCGTCTTCTCCATTTCCCATGATGCTTTGTGATACCAGAAAATTGTCCATTTCAGCCTGAAATGAACGAAGTGGGGGAGTACCCACAAATCCTCTGCGATATCAAATAGCAAAGACTCCGAGATACTTTGAGGAAAAAAGGCGTCACCTCCTCTCACTCCCAAATAAGCTTTTCGTTGACTTGAGATTGCGTTCACGTGTTTAAGATTACCGCACCCGTGGGAATAATTTCTCAGCATCTCCACTATCAAGCCTCTGTCGTTCAGAATCTTATGTATTTCAATTGAATCGTTTCTTAATTTTCTGATAACTGAGTATATGGACGCATAGCATGTAATCTTGGCAGCAAATAGTGAAATGATTTTATAATTTATTCATGGGGTTTTGGCATTTCTGGCTGTCTGCTGGCTTTTGTTCCCTATACGTAGCAGGTCTGGAGGAAGTGGTGGGAAGTTGCTTTCTTGAACGGTTGGATTCCATTTTGTGCAGTTAAATGCACAGTGCTGTAAAGAAAGGAATTCCAGGATTTTCAAACAATGGCACTTTTTTGGAACTGAATGTTTGTTCAAGCCAGGGTGGTGAGTGGTTTGATGTGAAATTCTCAATTGGTGGTTTTCCCATTTATCTGCTGCACTTGGCATTCCAGATAAGAGTGCTGTGTGCTCAGAAGTTGCTTTGTATGGAATTTCTGCCGTGTGTCGTGTCTATGGTACGCATTGCTACTATCGGTCGTGGAGACAGGGAATTTGTTGCTGTGATGCTGACAAGCTGCACTGCAAGTTTATTCTCCCTAAATATTGAGCGCACATCTGCTCCATGTGGTTACACATTGCCAGTTTGGCAATTTTATTTTCGTTCAGATTGTTTACTTTCTTGCAGGATTTTCGTTTAAAAATAAACACAAAACTGTGGATAAACTCCGCTGGATGGAGAGAAATGATGCAGGAAACAGCAGGAGTCAGTCCTTGCCCATTAGAAAAGGAGTATTGTCGTGTTTCTACTCCTTCTTATCTTTTCAGTCCTTTCCTCACGTAGACTCATCGTTCCATTATTTGCTGCGTCTAATCTTGTTTCTCAATTACTTGGATTTATTCATTAATTGAATTATTTTTATCACTGGATATTTAGCAGCATACATTATCTGGTCTCTGAACTTTTTCTGTGTCACCGCATAAATAAATGCATTTGTGCAGCAGCTTAAGTTCCGCAGCATAAATACAATTAGTTCAAAGAGACGATAAACATCATAATCCAATGAATAACCAGCATTAAAGTAATATAAAATACAGCCCAACCAGAGGAGTATGATGCTGGCAGATATGGCAAAGAGTAAAATCACAGACTTCTTTCTGACTCTCTACCTCTGGATCGTTCTCTATTTTTGTCTGATTCCCCAATTCCTCACGCACCTTAATAGCCTGGAAGATGTGTCTGATAGTCAGAATATTGAGAAAGAGAATAAAAATGAATGGGAACATTGGTGTTAAAAATTGTTCAAAATATCTGAAACGTATCCACCGACGGTCGTAATAATAACTGGACCAGACATGACAGTACCATTTAATGTTGTTTATAATCGTTCCAGGTTTAACTCGAAAGTACGTGGGAATGTTCTTTAATGAAAAGAAAATACAGATGATTGCTACAACCCTCATTACAGTTTTCTTTGTGCAATACGTAGTTTTCATCTGATGAAAACAAATGGCGACAAATCGATCGAAAGAAAAGGCAACATTGAACCAGACAGAACAGTCAATGGTCAGTTGGTGGAGGACATTGAAAAGACTGCAAACCGGAGTGATGCTCAGGAAACACCGTGGATAATAAAATTTTTGAAATCGGAGTAGTACGACATAAAATACAATGAACAGTAGATCAGACGTTGCCATGGCTACCAGGTAGATAGTGCTGCATGTGGAAAGACCACATTTGCCTTGACCCGAAATTACAATCACCACGAGACTAACTGTAAGAGAAAGGACAAGAAGAGATTTCAAGTTGCTAATGGAGCATTATTCATGTACACTGGATGGAAAGACAGAAATATGATTGTTGTACCCTGTAATATAAAGTTTAAAGGATCTGAACCACATAACAGAAAACACGTTATAAATGGATCATTTGCACTTGTAAAAGACATAGTGAAGAACATGATCAGCGGATTGCTCATGAAAA